>NC_037544.1:31020748-31051841 GCF_001531365.2 Cynara cardunculus var. scolymus | reverse complement strand
ATCTTACTCTTATCTAGTTGATTAGCCTATATATTCAAGTAGTTGAAACAAAGCTTCTAGATGTACCTGAATCGAACAAAACTAGGGTACAATAATCATTGCCAAGAAAAGCACCTGAAATGATGTATGTGATTCCTTAGGCCTCATCTACTATGATGACATATGCCTTGTGTCCTTTGCCTCTGGTTCCTCTTTTTTTTTAACTAAACTTCCTTATGTTGACATCTAAACTATTGCTCAATCATGCTAAAGCTTGGGATAATTTGATTTGATATGCCCATCATACAATACTCATAAGAAGTGCATCTCTTTATATTGTTCTCTTGTGTGTCATGGCTTAACACATGTGTTGAACCCTATGTTACTTGTCATACTCATAAATGTCTTCTGTTAGACTTATTGTATAAAGGATAACTCAACTCTAATCTCTTGGCATATTTCTTTAGATGGCTAATCACTATCTTTCTCACATATCACATCCTTTGGTTATAATCTGAAATCCTTATCCATAACACAATCCTCAACTACTTTACAAACTTGTCATCAACTGACAGAACAATTTTATATTGTTTACTACTCCTATATCTTAGCTTCTACCTCGATGTTTAACCTTGGAGTCACCTTAGGTTTGGCCTACATAGACATTTGGTTGTATGGCCACATTCGTGACATCCCTAATTTTGAATGTTCTTCTACCATTCCTTCTAGACATTCTTGATGATAAAAATGACAACATATACGTGTCTCAGACATGTTTGTGTCATAGTTTTGTATCATAGTTGTATAATACCTTTATATTAAGTTTGACCTGAATTATCTACTTTCAATAATATTGACTCCTAACATAGTCTAATATTATATATCAAAACATGGCTACTATGATATGGACAATACTGAGTACAATTAAGAATAATCCACTGCTAATTCTGATCAACATGATCACTAATTGTCATCCCATATACTACTTAACTAGATATTTGATCACCATTTTCCAACAGAACGAAGGAAACCTTGCTAAAGTATTTCCTCAAAGTATAAACTTTTAGTGAAGTATTCCATCAATGTATAAATTCTTAAGTCTCAATGTTTTAAGGTTAAGCGAGTTTGTAATCTATTTATCTTACACCACAACTCTTTATTTTAATCAGATCAATACTTCTTACTAATTCATCTGATACCAATATGAAATAGTCAGGCTGGTATTGCAGGGAGCCAGGATATGTTCCGTGCAAATATATAATCTACGATCTTTTAGAAGTCCATAACCCAGCCGGTTCAACCTTTCTAGACATCATCCTATATGGTTATAATTAGGATAAGAAATAAAGCGAAATAATCTGATGGTGTTTAGACATATATTAGTTATTCTGAATATAATGCTCTAATACTCAATGTTATCCTCCTGAGTTTAAGTCTAAGTTACCTAATCTAAAGCAATCTTAGTTCACTTAAACTAATGCTCTGATACCAACTTCTAACCCAATTCTTACTTCGGGTGCCGTTACCTTCTTATTGATACTACTAAGTCTTGTATATGAACTTGAAATTTAACTTTATTTATAGAACTTAGCTTTATTAACAGAGTTCAAATACTAGCGGAAACGTAACTCAATAGCTTATAATACAACAAAATTTTGCTATGAATTAGAACAATACTTCTTCATGCTATCTTTCTTTACTCCTTCCGTGAGATACATACATGAGATACTTTAGCTAAAAGCTTAGTGAGTAGTTATGGTTTCATGAATAAACAATTTTCATGACGCTTAACATTTTGTGAATAGTAATTCACTGAACTCTTGATCATGCACAAAAATAATCTGTTTATCATGCATAAACATTCTTTTGAGATCTCACTTGAAACATGTAAGTATGTCATACTTGTCTTGAGGTTTGTAAAACCCCCAGGTCCATAAAAGTTGCCCCATAAGGTCCATTTGAAAGACGTCCTCCTTCTTGTAATATCTCGTGCGTTGGATATTTATGGTCATACATAACATGTAAAAACTTTCATGCCTTGTGTAACACATACTTGTATCATAGCATGTAAACACTTTCATGCCTTGGTTTAAAACACATATTTATGTTTAAAACACACATTTATATCAAAACATGTCATCATGCGTATCTTGTGTAACATTTTCATGTAAAACAAACATGCCAAAATATCTTGTAATGCATAAAATACTTTTATGTAGCATGTATGTACCTCAGTAAATCTCATAAGTGCTCACCTTGATTATGCCTAGTTTTTCCCTTAATTCGTTTCTTCAAGCTTGATTACGTATAATGAGAGAGATTTCTTATTTATGGTATGGAGCTAATAGTAACACTTCACCCTCTATTTATTGGAAAATTCATTGCATTAGCTACTTGTTCTTCTTGCTCCTAAAATTGTACTTTTATGAGAGTTTAACACCTCATTTTTTAGGATAAGAGAATCTTGACACCTCATGCTTAATATAAAGGAATCTTGACACATCATGCTTCTAGCTTTTATTTGTGATGCTTCTAACGGGTATGATGTTGAATTAGATCCAATCAGCTAACATTGAATATTTAAATTAAATTAAGATATTTTATATTTTTAATTTGATATTTGAGTTAAATGCATAAATTAATATTATACTTTAGTCCAATCCCCAATTTAGCAAATGTACTAACTTTTTAATTGGGTTTGTTTTTGTCTTTTCTCCACCTACCCTGTTGTCTTTTTCTTTCTCCCATAAATCTCTGCTACTTCCCCCACCAATACTCCATAACCACCACCTTCACCCATTTCTTGGACTTCAGATCAATAAAAAAACTTAATCTTTTTATCTATATTATAATTTGGAAGCTGGTTTTGTTTAAATCTTCTTCTCCCATCTCTTGTATAAAAACTGGTTTAATGGTGATGGGCAGGGGATGACAATGGTTGTAGGTGGTGGAGAGATGAATGGTTGTTGAAATGTTTGTACAAAGATTTTGTATGTTTATACATTTTTTTTTGTTATCTAAGCTATCTTCTATATGTTTATACAAAAGTTTCAATATGTTCGTAAACTATTTAGAAACATGTTACTATTTCTTATGAAAAATAATTCGTACATTGCTTAAAACTGTAATTATTATGCGCTTAACCATTTATAAAAATCAAGACTTACTTGAAAAAAATGACACATCATTCCTCCACACTAGCATGAAATGCCAACTCAACAAAGGTAACTGGGTGATGACAATCCTAGTCAACTTTTTCCTAAAAGGGATGAAATCAAAAATATGTTGCTATTGCAAATAAAACAATGCCTAAAATAAGAATTTGTTTCAGAAAGGCCTCTATTCCTGCATCTTAACCTATATTCATGGTCACTAACATGAGGATAAGATTAACACTGCATGCTGTCACATCCTTGAAGAACTTGACATGGGATCCGGTAATAGATAGAAATATTCTTTCCTAGCCTAAGCCAACCACAATAACCGAGAATGCAAGATCAGAGGAGTAAGTGTTTGGTACTCAAGTTGCCAAAATATTTTGCTTGAAAACACTACCCAAATGGAACTCTTCAAATCAAATATTGCCTTGATAATCATTTCCTATGATGACAATGTTACTCATATAGACCACTAGAATAACCCTCCTATCTTAATAATGTCCATAGAAAATAAGAGTAATCATTATCATGCACAAACTAACTACGGTCACCCAAAAAAAGCTTCAAAGTACCAGGAGGTCTCATGTTCAAATCCAAGGAGAAATAAAAATCCCCTTGTGGCCACGGAGGTTCAAATGCGGTGACTCCGGGCTATCTGCGAAGCAGGTGGTTGCCCTGGGATTAGTTGGCTCGCATAGGGTTGGATATCCAGGTTAATAAAAAAAACCCTATAACAAATAGAAGTAATCATTATCATGTTGGGGCTTATGAAGGCTGCCAAAAAAGCCTCAAGACATCTTAAGAAATTCCAAATTTGATAGACCTCGAAAGCCTCCGATTGAACCACCAAATCAGAATATCAGATGGTTGATTGTGTTGAGAAATTAGAGAAAATTATGTAGAGAGAATTGCAGGAACTTTTATTACGAATTGAGACTAGACTTTACAAAGAGAGAATATCCAACTATTTATAGGAAACAGTTAAGATATGCTGAACAGAAAAATAAAACTAAACTAATACAATTAAAGCCACGTCTAACAAATCTCCACCTTGGCTTTAATTCTAGTACAAAAATTTTACTTCCAGCTATCAATGTTTAGGAGATCTAAACAATGCCTGAACTTATTCAAAGAAACTGGTTTCGTCAGTGCATCAGCAGGATTGTCATCTGTCTTCACTTCACTTTAATTCTCCTTTTTGAACGTATAAAGTGATAACGACATCAATGTGTTTCGTTCTCTCATGATGCACCTGGTCTTTTGCAAGACAAAGGGCACTCAGGCTGTCACAAAAAACTACAGTCTGATCTTGATGAAACCCAAGATCTCCAAGCAAACCTTTCAGCCAAATCCCTTCTTTTGCAGCCTCCATAAGAGCCATATATTCAGCCTCTATTGTAGACAAAGCAAAAGATGGCTATAACGTCGCTTTCCAGCTCACTAAGACATCTCCAACAGTGAACACATATCCCGTTAATGACCTCCATGTGTCAAGGTCAGCTGCGTAATCAGAGTCTGAAAATCCAGCCACAATACAATCTGTTTCTCCTCCATAAATGAGACCTACATCAGCTGTGCCTTTGAGATAACGAAATATACGTTTCACGGCAACCCAATGTTCTTTCCCCAGATTAGCCATGTAAAGTGAAACAACACTAACAGCATGAGCTATGTCAGGTCTAGTGCAGACCATGACATACATGACTTCCTACAGCATTAGAATAAGGAACTTTGTTCATATACTCCATCTCAGCCTCGGTTTGAGGTGCCAAAGCCACTGATAATCTGAAATTTGCTGATGAAGGTGTGCTCACAGACTTTGCAGAAGTCATACCAAATCGAGAAAGTATCTTCAAAATGTAACTTTTCTGTGACAAGAAAAGTTTGCGTCTAGATCTATCTTGGATAATCTCCATACCGAGAATCTTTCGAGCAACCCCCAAATCTTTCATGTCAAACTCAGAATTAAGGAGTCTTTTTAGCTTCTTAATTTCAGCCATATCACGAGCCGCTATCGACATATCGTCCACATAAAGTAGTAGATACACAAGTGACCCATCATCACTTTTCTTATGATATATACAGCAATCATAAGGGCTTCTAGTAAATCTATGACTCACCATAAAGCTGTCAAAACGTTTATACCACTGTCTTGGAGATTGCTTTAAACCATAAAGCGATTTCTTGAGCTTACAAACATAGTTTTCTTTACCTTGAGCTACAAAGCCCTCCGGTTGACTCATATAGATTTCCTCTTCAAGCTCACCATGTAGGAAATCCGTTTTGACGTCCAATTGTTCCAACTCCAAATTTGTTTGTGCTACTAGTGCCAACAACACCCGAATGGATGTATTACACACCACAGGCGAGAAAATTTCATCGTAATCAACCCCTTGCTCTTGGCTATAACCTCTAGCCACCAAACGTGCCTTGTATCTTACACTTTCAGCTCCTGGCAGCCCTGTTTTTTGTTTAAAGATCCACTTACAGGTCATAACTTTTCTGCCTTGAGGTAACTTTACCAACTCCCAAGTTCTATTCTTGTCAAGGGATTCCATCTCTTCACTCATAGCTACTATCCACACATCAGCCTCCTTCGTTGTGATTGCTTCTTCTAAGTAGACGGCTCAAAGAACTCCATTTCTTCAGAAACTTGCAGAGCATAGGCCACCATTTCGTCAAACCCATATCGAATTGGCCTACCAACTTCTCTTCGGGGCTTATCTAATGCTACTGATCGAAATTCTGCAGGCTAGTGCTGATTTTCAGGTACAACAGGTTGAGACGAGTTACTGCTCTGTCCAGCAGTATTCTTGTCTTCATCCGGACCATTTAACTCGTACTCCACCTGTTTGGACACACTCTCCTCCTGAACACTTGAAGTAGATGAACACCTCACGCCACGTAATATACTCTCCTCATCAAACACTACGTCACGGCTGAGAATCACCTTTCTTTTATCAAGAGACCAAATTCTGTAGCCCTTTACTCCAATTCCATATCCCATAAACAGCCCCTTTTTTGATCTTGGTTCCAATTTTCCTTCACTAACATGGTAGTAAGAAGGACAACCAAATATTCTTAAGCCCGTGTAATTAGCCGGCTTATCGGACCACACCTCAATAAGAGTTTTACAATCAATTGCCGTTGCCGGGGATCTATTCACCAAGTAGCAAACCGTGTTTAACGCTTCTGCCCAAAAACTTCTATTCAACCCAGCATTTGACAGCACACATCTCACTCTTTCCAGCAGCGTTTTATTCATCTTTTCAGCTACTCCATTCTGCTGTAGAGTGTGCCTAACCATTCGATGCCTTGCAATTCCTTCGTCTTTACAAAAGCGTTCAAACTCACTTGAACAAAACTCCAATTCGTTATCCGTTCGCAGCCGCTTTATCTTCTTCCCAACCTGATTTTCAATGAGAACTTTCCAATCTTTAAATTTCTCAAATGACTCACTCTTATGCTTCATAATGAATACCCAAGTCATCCTAGAGTAGTCATCAATAATTGAGAGGAAGTAACGACCACCACCAAGTGAAGGAACTTGCGAGGGACCCCAACAATCAGCATGTAGATAATCTAAAGTCGACTTGGTTGTATGGATAGCTTTTGAGAAACTCACTCTCCTTTGTTTTCCAAAGACACAATGCTCATAAAAGCCCAATTCAGCAACTCTATGACCTCCAAGAAGTCCTTTCTTGCTGAGAATTACCATGCCTTTCTCACTAACATGCCTTAGCCTCATGTGCCACAAATGTGTCAATTATGACTCATTCTCTATAGAATTAATGGTTGGGGCTGTTGATCCAACAACCGTGCTACCTTCCAGCACATACAAGGTACCTCTCTTGACTCCTTTCATCACTACTAAAGCACCCTTAGTGACCCGGATTACTCCACCCTCACCAGCGTACTTGAAGCCTTTTGAGTCGAACACTCCCAAAGAGATTAAATTTTTCTTCAACCCGGGTACATGACGAACATCTGTTAGAGTTCTCATAGTCCCATGCAATTTAATGCTCACTGACCCAATTCCAACAACATTGCACGACATGTCATTTCCCATCAAGACATTTCCGGTTGCAATCTTATCATAAGTTTTAAACCAATCCTTATGTGGTGTTATGTGAAATGAGCACGCGGAATTAAGAATCCAAACATCTGACTAACTTTTGCAACCAACCACCGAGAGCACCAAATCAGCCTCCAAACCCGAATCATCTTTTGCTACAGCAGCGGATCCTTTTGACTTTAGTTTTGGACACTCATTTTTCCAACCGGTTCTTTACAATTGTGGCAGCTATCCCTTGGATTTCCACTTGGACCTCTGGTCTTCGATCTTGATCGGGCCTCTAATTTTCCACTTCCCTTTTCCTTTCTCTCGGCCATTTTCTCTACCTCTGTCTCTATCTCCGTTTACCACCGACAGACCAACCGACTGAATTTCGGAACTACTTCCTGAAGCTTTATGTCGCAACTCTCGTGAGTGCAAACTTGAACGAACTTCTTCCATTGTAATTGTATCTCTACCAACAACAAACGAGTTGACAAAATTTTCATATGAAGTGGGCAACGAAACCAATAAGATGAGGGCGGCATCCTCATCTTCAATCTTGACTTCAACATTCTTCAAATCCATAAGAATGGAGTTTAATTCATCAAGATGTTCCTTCAAAGGCATTCCCTCCTTCATTCGAAATGAGAATAACCTCTGCTCTAACAACTTCTTGTTCGTTAAAGACTTGGTCATGTAGAGGCTCTCTAATTTCTGCCATAAAGACGCAGCAGTCTCCTCATTGGCAACTTCGTAAATCACCTCATCTGCCAAAGACAACAAGATGGTAGAGTGAGCCTTCTCATCTTGTTGTGCAAATTCAAATTCAGCCATCCCTTCAGGCCTTTTACCAACCAAGGGAATCCAAATGCCTTGTTGTTTTAGGAGAGCTCTCATCTTGATTCGCCATAGGCTGAAGTTGTTCTTCCCAGTAAACTTGACGATCTTGATTATTTGTGGAGGCATTTCCAAAATCTTGATTGAACCAAATCGAAACACTAGTTGCCAATTGATCACTCAGTCACAGTCGCATGTCACCAATCGATCACCAATTTCAATTGCGAGACTCCAAACAATCGCCAATTTCAACTCCGGGCCTCGAATCGATCACCAATTTCTGATACGCTTCCCAACTGATCACCAATTTCAATTCCATAAACCAAATTGATCGTCAATTTCACGATGTCGGACTCCAATCGATCGCCAATTTCAGTCGTCGCTCCACCTTGAATCCCGCTGCCTTGAATTGGACTTCAAGATTGACGTAATTGATTACCAAGATTGCAATCGGAAGAAAAAATTTCAAAAAACATAGCTCGACTTGATCAATCGCAGAAGCAATCTTGATAAATTGCAGAATCAAGAATTGAAAAGAAGGGGTCCAGAACTAACAGAAGCATGTTTTTTGATCACCACAGTCTAATACCAATTTGTTGAGAAATTAGAGAAAATTATGTAGAGAAAATTGCAGAAACTTTTATTACGAATTGAGACTACACTTTACAAAGAGGGAATATCCAACTATTTATAGGAAACAGTTAAGATATCCTGAACAAAAAAATAAAACTAAACTAACACAATTAAAGCCACATCTAACAGATTGATATAAACATCCTTAAGAAAGTCCTGAAAATAATATAGTATTCAAATCATGTAGCAACTGAAGCAGCTCCCTAGAATGTCCTCTCTAATAGGGATAATTGAGAACAGGGCCTTAAAGCATCCACAATAACCAAGTAAAAAGCCATCAACTTGAATGACACGCCAACATGTAGAAGTATAAGTGGGCCTAAGCCCGTTTTGGCCTATTCTAGCCAAAAATCCAGAATGAGCAGGGGGAAATATTGGCATTTTTTATAGAACTTGGGAGTCTATAAGCAAGGTGGCTGCAAATGAGATTTTTATGCTTAATTTCACTAGACACTGAGTTGGCACTTGGAGAGAACCTACCTCTTGAAGGTAGGCAAAACCCTTGTTTGTTTATTTCATTTATTGTTTATGCTCGATTCATCGCCCATCTTCAGTAGCAATTTATCCGGATTCTACGAGGGACACGGCAACCCATCAATGAGTCTAGTAATTGACCAATTAAAGGTCTACGATGGTCAAAGCATCTACATTTAATGGATCAGAGCTATAGACAAAAATGATGTTGTAGCGTGCAGAATATTTATATATCAATTCTAAACTCAACCTAAAAGTTGAATATACCTCAAGGGAAACAAGATATTAGAGAAAGAAAAGCTCCTCATTAGTGAAATATGCACTACAAGAAGCAACCTACACATAAGAGAGCTAGACAAATATGTGGAGATCCACATGGTCACCAGGCTATCTCACTTGCTATCTATACTGACGTTCTTATGAAATCCCATCTTCACTTTGCTCCTGATAAGGTATTAGAGAATACCATGATGGATCACCCTAGACTTTAGGTATTTGCAAAGCATTTCTTGGAGTTCTCAAAAAAAATTATGTTAAGAGCCAACTTAACTAAGGGAAGCAAACACAATTATAGAAAGAAAATGCTTAACCAAATTGTATTTAATCAAAGTAAATGAACAGGAAATAGAAGACAACAATCAGAACCTCTAGCAATTCGAGAGTGCTAGTCTCTCCCAAAAGAATTCACTAATTTCTGCCTACCTCACACTGCCTGCATCCTTCTTATTTATACTAAAATTATTCTCAGAAGTAACCCAGTTATCCCCTTCTAGAATATTACTTAGGAATGGGCTTGGGCCTCTAGAGGTGCCTAACAAATTATTACGATAACCCTAGGAAATTCAAGAATTAATACTCCAAAGCATAATAAGGATCATAAACCAAGCCACCTGTTGTCATGAACTGCAAGACAACCCCTCAACTTCTAGAACATAATAACCCCTAGATTTCAAGTAATTGCAGGATTTTGTAACCAACATAAAGACCACCCAAGTCCATGTAATTTCAAAGAGGTTTTGTGGTGGTCATGCAAGTGGCACGACTTGGATGGCAACTCTAGCAAGTGGCAACGTGACCCAGTGAAATACATTCAATGGCTTCATGGCCATATGATCAAATTTTAAGCTTGTCAAAGCCTGCAGAAGTAGTAAGAAGCCTTTTAGGATCACCATAGATATCTTCAAGGGTCTATTCAATCACGATGAGAGCTGGCAAAGATCTGGAGAGCAAGAACAAAGCTTGTAGAGTTCATGGAGGGTGCAAACCTCAATGGCAGGGCTAACAAATCTTTGGTGCCCAGCTAGTCAAAGCATAAGATAGCCGGACTATCATCTTATTTGAGGTGTTGAAGGGTAGTGACAAAGCAACAGAAAGGTTGGGGAGGCTTCAGATGCTGTGTTTTTTGTAACTTACTGAGATATATTGGGGTTTTTTATACAGAAATATGGAGGGTTGCGGCAGCCGCTAAGAAGGTAGTGGAGGTGGCTGGACACCCCAGGGGGCTGACGGGGGTAGTGGCTCAGTTAGGGTACGTTTGGTACATTGATCAGGACAGAACAAAACAGGGATAATTGTTCCACGTGTGGCATGACTTTTATGTGGAACATACATGAACAAAGTGGAACAGGACCATGGATCAAGGTGGAACAAGCCTAAATTTTACTAATATACCCTCAAAATAAAACCGGATTCTCTTCTAAAACATCAAGTACGTCTTCCTCTTTACATTTTATCAATTCTTTAAATTTTATTTATTATATTTTATCCTCTTTAAACTTTAACTTTATTGTCCTTAAAATATTATTTTTATATGTTCCTATATTTTAGTTAATTTATGTAATTTATTAAATGTTAATGATAATAAAATAATATAGAAAAAGCACAAAATAAAATTGGAAATTAATAAACTCTCATATTTTGGTGTAACTTTAATCGTCTTGACGAGATCTTTCTAAAGATATATTTTGTTATAAAAAATATTTGTTTTATTATAATATAATAAATTAAGAAAAATATACAAAAGGTATTAACAACTTATCAGGGATAAATTGGTCATTGTATGAAAAGAAAATAGAACAAAAATTCCTATGCACTTTTGGGGTGAAAAAAATTTGGACATCGCACGGCCTAATTCCAAGTCAAATGTACTAATGTTCTATATACTGGATCCCTGAACAATGAAATGAGCACGAGACAGATGGAGGCTAAGCCCTACCTCCAACAAAGGTATCCAACCTAGTAGCATGAATGACACATGGATAGCTAACTTGAACACAACTAGAGAACTAAAGCTGAAAACCTTTCTTCCATTGGACTGAGAATATAGATAACTCAAAAAAACAACTGCTAAGAGAATGTTTGTGCCCACATTATCTACCTCATTTTCTAACAAGTCAAATAAATCCATAAGTACAAAAGCATCCCCAGCCAGGCCCTCCCATAAAATGGATAAGAAGATGACCTGTTAGGTATCCAACCTAGTAGCATTGCACATATCCGTCTGCTCAGTGACTAACATTGACCTTTCGTGTTATGATTTGTGGTCCATTCTCAATAGCCATTGTAACAACACTGACCTTTTGTGACACTTTGGGGCCTTAAACCTAAACTACGAATCATGTGGCAATGTGCAGACCTAGTCCCATTTGTTTAGTAACTCTTTATGATCAAAAACTTAAGCACTGCCCATAAACTCAGCTCCCATCTGTATCCAAAGAAGGTAATGGGTCAGAACTCATGTCAAATACAACTATAAAAATAGATAGAGAGTCATCATACTTACACACTTTGATCAATTACTACCTGAACAAACAGATTTATCAATCACATTACATTCCCTCAAACATATCATGGACATTCCTTTGTGATTGAGTTATTACACTTGGATAGCCATTTACTTGTTCCTAGACCAGAAATATTCTGCATTTGTTGTTAGTGGTTTACTTGCATTTGGACCTAGGGGATCATCTGTGGTTGGGTCTCGGAAAGTTTGAACACGTACATGTGGCTCAATGATTCATGCTACTATCTATATGGCACAATAATGATGTAACTACACTAGTTAAATTAACACAAAATAGATAAAAAATTGACTCTAGTTTCTTACTTTTTCCAATTACATACACAAAACAAAACAATTTATCAATCATAAAAGAAACATTATTACTATTTTACTGCATTGGATTGCAGAAGTTACATAACTGCTAAGTAACTTCAAAAATTATAAGTACGCTATTTTGAAAACCCAATTTAAAAAAGTCCCGGCACAATCCTACGTGTAATAATCTGATTATGCTCTTTGACTCTATCTTTTGGTGAGCAGATCTAGGAACATAAATGATTTTTCTTTCGGTAAGATGAATTATCTCATCATCCTCACAAGTCCAATGTATTAAATACTATTTCTTTCAATATATTCTCATTGTTGATCATCACCATACCATAAGTAGAAACATGAGTTGGAAGGCCAAATTAGTATTTTCTTAGTCAATGGATGACAATTTAATGGAAAAGATGAGTCGATATGTTTGAGGGAGTAATGTGATTGGATATATCTCTCGTTTGTCTATAACTGAAAAAAGTGGAAGGGGTGTCATTGATTTGTTGAAGGAAAAAAGTGTGTTAGAATGTAAATACGATATATATTTACTTAGGCCCATTAAGCCCATGGGCCCTTAGGGTTTCTCTTTTGTCTAGGCTTTTTGTATATATATATATATATATATATATATCCTTGTATCCTTTCTTTGTAACACACAAGTTAAAAGCAATAATATAATCCCTAATATAATTCTTTACTTCGTCATCTTCGGATGTATTCTACTAGTGGTATACGTTAATGACATTGTATTTACTGGGAGTGATGAGACTGGGATCAAGAAGCTAAAAGATTTCCTTGCGTCTCAGTTTCGAACAAAGGACCTAGGTCCTTTAAAATACTTCTTGGGAATTGAAGTATCTTGTACTCAGAAAGGGATATGTTTGTCTCAACGGAAATATTGTTTGGATATATTGAATGACTTTGGAATGATTGAAACAAAACCTTGTGAGGCCCCAATGATCCACATACGAAATTGAAAGCGGACGATGGAGATCTACTTGAGGATCCAAAAAAGTATAGGAGAATTGTGGGAAAGCTAAACTACCTGACGATTACATATCCTGACATCAAGTTTCCAGTGAGTGTAGTAAGTCGGTTTATGTCATCTCTGAGAACTCCACACTGGGATGCTATTAGGTATATACTGAAGTACCTGTAGGGTGCTCCTGGTCTTGGTATCCTTTATCAAAATCACGGTCATCATGTCAGAGAAGGGTTCATAGATGCCGACTATAATGGGGATCCTACTACTAGGCAGTCTACGACAAGCTATTGTGTGTTGGTTGGAGGGAATCTAGTTTCATGGAAAAGAAAGAAACAAAATGTCATTTCCTGGTCAAGTGTTGAAGCTGAATACAGGGCTATGGCCCAAACCACTTGCGAGCTGATATGGTTGCGTAATCTGCTAGGTGAAATTGGGTTTGCTCAATCTAAACCAATGAGCCTATATTGTGATAATGAGGCGGCTATCCACATTGCAAACAATCCGGTGTTTCATGAAAGAACAAAACACATTGAGGTTGACTGCCATTTCACTCGTGAAAAGCTAGAGGATGGAATCATCTCTACTCCCTTTATTCGAACAGGAAGACAACTTGCTAATGTCTTTACAAAAGCATTACCTGGTTCGCGAATCTCTTTTATTTGTAACAAGCTAGGCATGATTAACATCTATGCTCCAGCTTGAGGGAGAGTATTAGAATGTAAATGCGATATATATTTACTTAGGCCCATTAAGCCCATGGGCTCTTAGGGTTTCTCTTTTTTCTAGGTTTTCTGTCTATATATATCCTTGTATCATTTCTTTGTAACACACAAGTTAAAAGCAATAATATAATCCCTAATTTCAAAGTGATTGCTAAATCTTATTGTTTTGTTCGGGTAAGTAATCATCAAATGTGTGAAAATACAATCACGTTATCATCTAATTTGCCAACACGATTTCACAATGAAACAACCCTACCTTGTCTCCCCCTCCCACCCGACATGGGGAAAAGAAGAATTAGAAAGAAAAAAGGCCAAGAATCTTAAAAAAACATCTACAAGATCTTACAACCGACTATGATTTGGCAAGACGATACCTTTCCTAGCTGTAGCTTTTAGCTTTGAGGATCTAGAGTCTTTCTTAAGCTTAAACTGGAAAAATAGCAAAAAAAACAAGCATTATAACTTTAAGTTAAAACATACCTCAGTCAGCTTCAATGACCCTGTCAGAATGTTCAAGCAGTCAAGAAGCCAAACCCTATGTAAAATATCCAGTCTCTTCTGGACAATATTTTTGCTCTTCTACAGTTCGTGTTAAGGACACAAAGAGGGTTACTTCAACAGTTCTGTCAGCATGTTTGATCAGCCCGCATAAGCAACCAACCCCCACGTTAATCTATCCAGATTCCGTGGCTACACTTTTTCGCTCATCCACACTTCTTGGTTAAGATATGAAGAGACATTAGTTAGCAAAACTAAAGAAAGCTAATCATGACTTAAAAGTCCAAGAACTGATGACTCTTTTAGATCTGTATCAATAAAGCAAAACAAGTCAGATACCAACAGATCTATATATGGTTTAGAAAGTTGTATTTGATGCCAACTCCATTTCCTAGATAGTTGTATATAAGATTATAAACTACTTTAAGAACTTAAACCAGGTTGATACAAAAACCTACTTGCAATGGAAAATGTACCAGGTAGATCGGCTAAGTCGACATGGTCCAGCTTCGTTTACATGTTTACCTTGGACGCATTCTTGTCGTTTTAGTGCCTCCTTTTCTTTCCTTTGTGATGATCGCCTTCCGTGCAGTCCTCATCTGAAACTTTGACCATCTTCCATCTGTCCCCATAGAACTTGTCAGCAAGGGGCTTTGTTCTCTCCCTAGGTTCCCTGAAAATAGGTCCAGGGTTGACGTCTTTCCACCGCTTTTTCTGATCTCCAGAAGAAGATGAGTGTTCTGCACCAGATGGGTAACTGTTACGTTTATGTTTAAAATCCACACTTGACTCAACCTTCCTTTTAACACCCCTTTCTTCTTGGATATGATGGCGGCTCCAAGTAGAACCACTGCCTGACTGCTCCCTTCTCTCATGATGCCTTGTCGAGTTTCTATAATGCTTCTTATGCCTAGCTTCATCATATCTATCATTATTATTCTGCACATTGGCAACTCCCAGAATTGATCTATCTGTATGATATGACCTCGCGTGTTTTCCAGCATTTGGCGAATGAGAATGCTTTTCATGTCTTTCTTTAATCGATTCAACCTTTTGGTTTAGATGTTTGTCACAGTGATGTTCCCTTTGCATCTTCCATTCATGGCTTTCCTCAGAGTTGCTTGGAGTCTTCCCCCATTCTCTATGGGGTTTATACTCCACTGATCTATGTAGTTCATCAACACGACGGCGTTTGTAGCAGACATCATCTTCATCAAAAGAACGCTCTCTGGCAAAAGTAAGAGTTGGAGCAAATCAAGAACTAGAGACAAGAAGTCAGAACAAGGCGGTGACAAGAAAGAAGGAAGAGCAGGTCAGAACTTGTGAAAGTATATCAACCAGCCAAAATATCGAATGAAGAAGTTAATATGGTCAATAAATGGCAGCAATATATGAAAAAGGAAGTCTTATGATGATCAGAAGCCACACTACAGAGAAGCCTGTCAACAAACCCTGGACTTCAGAAACTAAGCAGATCATACACAAGTTCCATGGAGTAATGAAGTTCATATTACAACCTACAAGCCAAATCAATTCAAAGATTTATGATGAAAAGAATTATCATTAGAAGGTGCAATTTTGTAGTGAAAACATATAAGGCTTGCATGTGATATATATATATATGTATATATATATATATATGTATATGTAGAGAGAGAGAAAGAGAGAGAATAAGGAGGATGGAGAAGAAATGATATCAGCGACTTTCTATTTCTAAGAAAATAGAAAGCCCATGCAAAAGCTCACACATGCAACACATAGCATAGGTTGGGCAGCAAATAACAGTACCTATACGTTAACAAATCAAAATCCTTCAGTGTCAAGAATGAAACAACGAGTTTGAACAGAATGAACTTCCAAGTCTATTAAACAATCAACGCCAAACAAATTGAATAAATAAAATCTGAAAAAGGCTACTTTTGGCAACATCAAGCTACAGTTTGCAGTCCACAAAATGAGTGTAAGGCCTTCACCTACTCAAGACATAAGGGATGGCTTATGCCTTATGTAATGACCACAACTTGTCTATTTTTTTCATTTCCTGCATGCATGCATGTAGTCTTCTAACAAACCCATCTAATGGACAACTACCATACCATTTTATTTTTGGCAACAAGTAATTAACCATATAACCACCATATTGATTTATCAATTAACAGATCCATTAGTACACTTGATCCTGGCATTCTGCTTGGTATGAGGAAAACCGAATACCTCCTTTCATCTGAAAAGTTTCTTCTGTTATCACCAAGCCAAGGCTCCAAAATTTCTGAATGGGTTAAAGGTTGTTCAGATCTAGTTTCGAAAGGAGCTTCCAGACTTCCCATCATAGTTCCACTGCAAGTTTGTTTGCAGTTCGAATAAGATAAAAAAAGAAGTATAACAGGGACGAAAGAACAATAAGAAAAGTGACAACAAGATACCGAGCATACCTAGGGACAGGTAAGCTGCTATATGTAGATGGAAGGTAATGTGGAACTCTATAAGGTGTAATAGGAACCATACTTCCACCAAAAGGCACCAACCCTGGGTTTCCATACATAGTCATGTAAGGGTTGATGGGGGGAAAGGCAGCACCACTCCAATAGGGTGTGGAATAGCATGGCATACCTCCTTGAAACATAGGATTTCCTGAAAATCCACCTAAAATAATGTGATCATCAATACGTCTTGTCATCTTGACACAACTTAAAACTCATGCAAGTAATCAACATGTACCTGCATGAGACATAGGATGTCTGTTTGGAGCAATAGGGCAGTCTCTTATTAAATGATCTGGAGAACCACACATGTAACAAGTACGGTCCACCTAATATCAACATGGTAAAAGGTTGCATCAGATAAAGAAAAAGCAGTGTTATGCATGCCTCTATAGCATGCAAAAAAAAAAAAATTCTAATGCCATTTCCATGTTGTGATGTTGCTTGGCCAAGTAAACTTTGTGATATATACATACACAAATGATTTATTAACCTAGCATCTCTTGTGCCAAGTGTTCAAAATTTTGACATGATGTGCCCTATATCAAGAATTGGCATATAAACACTGTGACATCAATTATTACACATCAAGGATGTTCCAACAAGTACTTCTATGTATCCATTAGCCAACGACAATTAGTTGGTGAAAAAAGCATCCAAAATAGACTAGGCAACCTACAACAGAAAAACCAACAGAATAATAAGCATCATATGTGCATGTGGCTTCCTCGTTCAATTACTTTCTTTAACTAAAAGGAAGGCCACGTCAGTATCATGCGGTTTCATATTCCAATTCTGATACTAAACTTGTAAAGAGCTAATATAACTAGTCAGATATTGTGTTGCAAATTTTCATTTTGCACCCATCCTAATGCTCTTTCTGCCTCTTTTCCTAATAGGCAAATGAAAATCCATAGTCCTTATGCGTTCTCAATTATAATTATCATCCTGAACAAAGCCGTAGGCAGCCCAAGCCATGTAAGAACAGTATGGCAACTTGGGCAAATGAATTATAAATCTAAGAACCCAACAGTAATCAATTCAAGCCTAGAAATAATTAATAAGCAGGCACATGATTATTACTTGTATATAAAAAACCAAGCATCATCTAGGAATGGAATTACCTTTCTGTTTGTACTGTCAAATCTGAACCTTTGATCTCCACCTGAAAAGAGAAAGAATGGAAGAAAATAATGTCTCTCATGATATAAGATCAATGATATGATGCAGATAGCACAAGAGATAATGAGATTCATAGGCAGGTTGATGCTGGGGTTGTACCTTCAGGATCAACCCAGAATTGAAGTGAAGCAAATTAATTAGCAAGAGGAATTAATAGAGGTGAAGGAAACTAATTAACAGTTAACAACTGATTGCTTTAAAATTGTAAGCACACAGAATATGTTAAATACCTTGAACAGGCATGTGAGCTTGGGGCATATTTAGAGGCTGATTTATATCTCGAGAGTTTGCAGCAAGTGCCAAATCTTCAGGTCTATCTCTATCTCTATCACTATGTTTTACTTTAAGCAAAGAAGTTGACTTCAGATGACCAATTGCATTTGAGTTACGGTCTTCTGAACCCTCCAAAAAAGAATTCTTCATGTTCATAGAATCGTCCGCAGATTCTGCCATCTCTTGATTTGATCCTTTCTTCATTGCTGATGTAGAAGTAAACAAGTCTTTTTTCCTTTTATTGATGGGGGGAGCAGAAGGAATATCTTTCCCCTGAATACCGGATTCTCCATCTGTATTTAAGTTTTGTTGAACATGCATCAGTGCGAATTATGTTATCTATCTCTGTTTGTATAAAACATCAGCTAATGATCAAAATTCGCACCTGGGACATATTTTTGCAAATCATTTTCTGGAGCAGTAGCAAGAAGCTGAGATTCTAAAAAATGTTTGATAGCTTGCCTAAGACATAAGTTTGGTAGCAAGTCCTTTACTCTGGATTTGGTAGAAGAACACCAAGGACAGCTTCCCTGCACTACAAGTGCTTCATGAATGCCTGTTCATCCAGAAAACACATATCAGATATGGATGCTAGAGATACTATCCATCCAAATAAATTCATTTATACATTCTATTAAAGAACAAACACATCATAAATCTTCAATTGATTGTTACATCCCAAGTACTTGAATGTGACAAGAGGAATCAAGGTACACCTTTTAAGGCATGAACAAATCATGATTTCCATAAGAACATAAATTTATGGGCATGAACAAATCATGATTTCCATGAGAACGTAAATTTATGGGCATGAACTAATCATGATTCCCATGAGAACATAAATTTACTTACTTTGAAACTGAAAAGTGACATACATGTGTATATCCTAAAATGCATGCACATAATTGACAAAAGTCCGCTCCATACAACTGAACTAAGACACTAGTCAATTGCAAACCTCATGAATTTCAATAAATGTACCATTAGCTTTCCAACATGTATATATATCAAACCTAACTGCAAATGTTTCAAGTAACCAAGTAGTTGCATGAGCATGACAAACAACCCATAATCTCGCAATCAATACTCTCTTCCTGCTATGCCTTGCACAATCACCACTGATCAGCCTCAATGACCCTTAAACCTGCTGTCCTTGGTTAAATCCGAAGGCGCTCTCATACTCTCACCTAAAAGGTAGGCTAGAATTACCTTCATCAATAGAAGTTCCAGTTATTACTCAAGGTCTCGATTGCACCTCTAAAACTAGTCAAACAGTAAACAAGGAGCCAAAATAGGAAAGAATTAGAAGTATGTCCTTGTGAGATTAATGTGCACTCTGTAGTCTGAATATTAACCAGACAACCAATTAAGCAGAGTCATTGGAAAGAGCAAAAGAAAAAAAAAGTGAGTGATGGATAAAACAAGTTACCTTCTATGGACATTTGCAACACTGTACCCAAAGAGGGCAAATAAATCATGAAACCCCCCCCCCCTCCAAATATCCCTCTTTCCAATTATGGAAATCTATCAACAACAAAGTTTCTATGCATTCTTAGTGACTAAATTGCATGCTACTGTTAGCTAAAATCCCAAATCGTTGTAGGTCAATCATTGTCTAATCTTATGAACAGCAGAATTCAGCAATCATCTGCAAACTTTAATAAATCCAAAGAAAGCAAGACCTAACTCCATATTTTGATATAAAAAATTCAAACCTTGACTTTCAACCTTACAAAATGGATTTACATTAAGGGGTCAAGGAACTTTCCTCTTGGCCTATGTCCTTATATAGCACCCTCTGCACAAATGCCACCCAAACAGTTCTTATCAGCTGAAAAAAAGTGATTCTTAAGGGATAGGGCCTCGGACGATAGACCAAGACAATGTGGATCTCATATCAGCAAGACAAACTGATGTTTATTGAGCTCATGTCAGCCTCTACTGAAGGAGTACCTCTATGAATGCACCAACAATCAACTAAGAGCCTCTTCACATCAGCAGAAAGTAAAGCAGATACCACCTCCAGAGATAATTGCAACAAGTGGCAGAAGAAATAAACAGCAACACAAATGCAGAAGTTTCAAGTTAAAACACTAAGATATGGTTATGAAGCAGACTCACATGACCCTCCGTCGTTTTAAGATACAAATGCTGTAAACAAGATAACCAGAACAAGAAAAAAGGGGTAGAGAAAACAGCTGTGCAAACATGCTTGTTTTCCACAATATGGAAGCCACCGACCACCTAGTCTTTGGAAGCTCTCCGTAACACCCAATATTCAGCTATCACTTGTGTTAACGGAGAATGTCCCCAGCCCACATGGAGCTAACTCCGCAAATAGGAAACATGTGTAGCAGACTTGCAATATTCCTGAGCTACAACTAATTCGTCTTCATACTTGAGAACCCAAGGATTCTACAGGGCATACAAATCCCAATAACACCAAGCAAAAACCAGCAACCTTGGACCATTAATCACTACCCTTGTATGAAAAACCAGGAGCTCTAGGTGACAGACTTTTTGTAGCAAAAAGAGAGGATCAATAAATAAATGATCAGAAGAGCAACCAAGTGTAGCATTTTTCAGAGGATATCGTAATCTAAAGTCTCTATAACTAAGCATGATGAAACCTTACAACCCTTCAAGCTTCAGCGAATTGATTCACAGCCACATATGCCCAAAACCACATCTCAAGTACAAAGAGCATTATGTGCAAATGGGACTTGAACACAAATGGAAACTCCGGAATACCATTACAGGAACTGAGGAAGCAAGCAAGAAGAAAGAATAAATAGCATCACTAAAGAAACAGGAAGTCAGGCTCTTCCCTGCCAGAATTGAACAAAGAAGAATGGATGAAAAATTATGCATGCTGATTACTAAATGTTGGTGCAAGTGTAAAAGTTCTTATAAAACTAACAAAAGTTGCACTTTACACCCTCAAGTTTTGAGACTGACAAAGAAGCCTCTAAGATATGTAACAAGCTAAGGAAGAATGTTGTAGCCTTGTAGACTTATAAGTGTATATTAACCATCAAGCTAGGGTTACATCATTTGTTTGAAACTTAGGATTTTGCCTTCAGACACATGCCAACCAATAGAGATTCTTCAAGGTTTTTGATCATCAAAGATCATTTAGAAGATTTTACTTTTTTTTATGTTTTCCAAGTGTTTTCAAGTGATCAAAATATTTAAGGAGAATTGAATTCAAATAATAATATTTTTGACATTTTGAAATAATTAAAATTCTATTTTTAATCAAAATTTCAAATCTTCATTATTTATTGAAAGGTCAAAGGACCTTTGTCGCATAATGTGGACATTGCAGGGACACATTGCAGTTGTCCGCAGGCCAATGTAAGGGATACTTCCTACGGTAATGGTCATGCATTTAATGAAATTTCTATTTAGGCTTGCATGGACATTTTCTGCAATGATTTTTTTCAAATTCCTACCTTGTTTTTTAGTGGTATCAAATCTTTGACGTTAATATTCACCGGCAACAACAAACAAGAATCATTAAAAGCATTTGATACTCTCTAAAGATTACTTCAAGTTTGTATTTCACAAATTAGAAGTGATCATTTGTTGCAGTGTGCACTTTGTACATTGATCATTGGCTCAATTATTTATTGTCTATAGCAACAATAGAAAAGGTTGTTGCAGCGAACTTGTATCCAGAATCAAAAAGACTTTTAGTGGACTCAAAACTCTTAGGATTTTTAAGGAATAGATGTCAGTGACAGGGTCCCAAACCACTATAAGTTGGGTGTTGCATCTCTTTCCCTATTAAATTTTTGTATTAATTGTATAATCAAGTTGAAAACTTGAACTTCTGTCACAACCTATTCACCCCATGCCTCTAGGTTGTCCAACACTTGAAATTTGAATCTAATGGTAATCTGAATTTCCATGACAAGGTTCATCTGGTTCATATTTATTGGCATGTCCAGTGTGTGAGAGAAAGAGAGCTTCTATTACGGCGGACGGACTTGCTAGTTGCTATATAACATAAACGATCAAAGGTCTTACATTTTTCACAAAAACTACGTTGGCAGCATGGTATCATCACAGCCTCCTTGAAATACGTGTTGCAAAGAGAGCATCTTAATTCTGGTGGCAAACCAGCACTTAGCAGATCCATAGAATTTGAATTAGCCACACTTTGAGGTCAGTCATGATGAAAAGAAACAAAAAGAAAGTTAGCCAGATCGCATGAAACATCATAATCATGAAAAACATAAAGAAAGCAGGTAGGACAGTTTTTTTACTTTTCCAACTTTATTTGTTTGTTAGAATCTGGTTCTAGCTTCTCCTCTAGAACTATCTTATCTGGTTTATTCGGATCCAAACCTACATCGACAATGAAGTATTCCACAATCAGAACCACCAAATAGAACTCAAGTTTGCATCAAATATTATCCCACCTTTTTTAATGTCATCACAAAGCTCACTCGCTTCAAGCCTTTGATATCTTAACCTGGAAAAAAGAAGAGAGTATCAAATGCAAATCCAAGATAGAAATACAAAGATGGAAAAATCACCAATAAATAGAGCGCATAAAATAATGGTAACGGAAACATGGAATGTGAGAAAAAAGAGCAGTACAAAATTGAATTAAATATGAGAAAAAAGAGCTGGGATTTAAAGCTCAACTGGCACAGAACAAAAACCTATTTGTTAAAGGAAAGTAAAAGTAAATTGCTATGTTTGAATTAAATAGAACACTATTGCATAACAAACGTAAGTTCATCAGTAAATTAACTCCGTGTCACCAACAAAAGGCCAAAGTTGTCAGTGAATAAGCAGTTCACATTTGGATCCAATAGTATTTTTTTTCCTTTTTTTGGAAAGGTGGTGGCACTCCTGGAGGATCAAAGAGTTGTCAAGAATAAGAAAGTAAAACCTTTCCTGTGAGCAGAACAAAATTGAATGTTCAATTTAGATGTCCCTTTCGTTCTCATAAGCCTTCCTTACCCAATTTAACATGTATCCTAGCGCACACTGCCATGCATGTAGGCATCCAGATTAATCAACTTCTATATCTCCTACAATCAAGAGAATCACAAAGAAACATACAGCGAATATGACATTTATTTACATCCTAAACACCCCAGAGCGCCCAAATGAGATATGGAAGCAAGCAAATGAATATAGAGTCTAGACAACTTTGCCTTGTTGTCATTACTATATGCACAAAAAATCCATCCATTATAACTGCTGATGGATCAGAAAAGATTGTTACAATATGCAATCAATACATATTGATTCATGTATTGGGCACCAATTGCATATATATTCTCAATAACATGCATGTAATCTAAGGAAACTACGAACGCCTACTTTAATCAATTCAACCCTCCCATCTTATGATCTCATCTAGAGCTTTTGGTGGCGATACTTTTTTCCTTCATAAAAACTAGTTGTGTACCCATGGAATGCAGCGGGATATAAATTTTTAATGTAAACCAATGATGGAAAATTAATGTTATTACTGTTAAAAATGAAAACCGAATTTTATGTTTGAACGTAAATGACTAAATATGCTAAATTGTTTTCCCTAGCTGGAAAAAAGTGTGTGAGAAAAAGAAAGCTAGCCCGAAAAGGTTTAACAATTATAAAAAAGGACAAGTGAGAAAAACCAGAAGAGTGAGGCTAGAACAAACTAAGAAAAGAAAACCATGCAAGGGAAAACTAAGTTGCACCGAAGAAACATAAGCCATGTAAGACAATGAGACATCTCCTAGTCTAACTTAGGATATCTCCTGGCTTCAGACCCTACCCCCTACCCCCTACCCACTATCTCTCGAGTGCCCTTCCTTGTTCCTCCTACTTAGCCTAGCTACATCCTCCATGTAGCATCCCCTAGTCTGCTACCTTGATCTTGCGTTTCAACGAACTCCTATAAGAGGTCATGTCCTTATAAATGCTCAAGGCTTCCATGTTTATCCTCATATGCTCATCCCACATCCTCCTCGGCCAACCCCTTCTCCTCGGCCCACCCCTTCTCCTCGCCCCCGCGACCGTAATGGTTTCTATCCCCCTCACCAGAGCTTCCAAGAAAGAACACCCTATGAGTTGATGTTCTCTCCTAATGGTATCCTTTGTCGTGAGCCTAATATATCGAAGATTAGTACTCTTCAGCAAGAGAGAACAATGCAAGACATGCCTTATCAAAGAGGCTACAGAAACCTAATGACTACAGGAGTCTATGAGCATGAGTTATTTGCTATTAATGAGTATTATGGAAAGCATTTAGAATATTTAACTTAATTGTCTATGGAGATGATTTCTCAATAGCTATTAGAAAGATATTAAGAAAATTTAATATATGAAAATTGTAACCCAATTATCTTAGAAGTTCTAACTTTATAGAATACTAGCTAGCTGAAAAAGTTATTGGCTGCATCATATATAGGGCAGTAATTTCTTATTGTAAAAGTAATTTGATACTATTAAATTTTGTGATAACTGTTTGGAGCATCTTTTCCTATCATCTTTCTTCTTCATATTGCATATATAATAGATCCCTATGTTACCATGCATACTCTACCAATCTGCTGCAGAAAGAATAATGTTGTTTTTTTAAGAAAGCAACCTTTTGTTTATGTATAAGACAGTACGAAACCACTCCTTGTGACCCTTGACGCATCACTTATTTGATATAAGGGTCTTCTCAAGAGCTTTACATGCAATGTTGCTTTTAACTTACTCATCCTCTTAAGAGCTTTTATCATTTGCCAAGAAAATTCTCAAACATTTCCATTATATTCTTCTACAAAATGACAATCTATTACTGAAAATCTAGAATAGATAGGTGCAAATTAAGGGTTAGCTGTGAAAGAAAGTGCCCGGCAGAATAGGCTAGGATTAGTCTGGACCTAGCCTGATATCCTAATTCGGCTACCTCTCCCACTCATCAAGGCAGAACATTAGAAAGGCAAACTAGCCAAGAGAGACCGGGGGCAATATTGGAACAAAAACTATATGCATAACTTATTTTCTTAACATGCTTATCATAATTATTATGGTGAGTTTTCACATATATTTCCAAATATTAGATGGTCCTCTGCTGGAAGAAACGCTAATGGTATTTTACATCATCTTTCTATAAGGGGGCAGGGTGCAATTACTCCAAATTCCAATTTCAACCGTGTGAGATTTCGATCGTATCAGGATAGATTCATATATCAAATTTTACTTGCAATCTTCATATACTCCTGCCCAAAATATGTGGTCAACTTTCTCTTTGGGATGCCCACAAATAAGTGTCTAGTTTCTAGAGTTCACAGCTATTAGAACTGCTTATACCTTTCTACCGTTGCTTAAAAGAAGATAACAACGCAATTTCGAAACGTGTGCAAAGGGAACGCATTTACCTCTCTTTGCTCTTCTCTTAATCTCAATAATAAGATTACACATTCTTATGGAAATGTAGTTCAAAACAGTTTCTGTGTTTAGTAGACAAAAGGCAAGAATGGAAGGTCAAAGTTTTTTACAGTCTTTCACTTTCACTTCCTAGTAAGCATGCCAAGTGAAAGCCATTTATTTCGGGAGAACAAACAGTTTTTCATCCAACTGTGGCCACATCTAAGTTGAACTATCTTATATCATAATATTTACATGTTACAATTAGAAGCTCAGGAAGCTTTGCGTTTGGTACATGGGACTGGACTGGACAGGACAGAACAAAACCCATTATCCCACGTTTGGCATGGGACAGGGACTGGATGGGAAAAAAAGGGCTTTTTGTCCCACCAAAATAGGTGGAACAAGATGGGACAAGAATGGGACAGAACTAAAAAGTTGCCAATCTACCCTCATTTGATATAACCCTAATATGGTATTCGTCTTGTCCAATCCAGTCCATTCATGCCCCCTTGTGTTGTCGTCTGCATACGAAACGATACCTAAAGAAACAAGTTTTAACACATAAACCAATTTCTAGATGGACAAGGATATCTAACCCTAAACGGCTACTACAGAAGTAGGCCTGGTTTCAGAACTTTAGTTCCCTACAAAAATATTAAGATAATTCCTTAGCAATTTGATTTACGTAAAAAAGGCGTTATTTCTCCTTACAACATCACTTTGACTTCCTTAGTTTCCAGATAAAGAAGAAAATGCAAGAAAGATACAAGGTCAGTTAACATCATCAAATCCAATCAATCGCTATTTTCAATTACATATGTAAAAGGTGCTAAAGTTAATTTCACCTAGTTCGTTGCTATAGCTTCAATCTATCAGTAGATGTTCATTTAGTTGTTCGTATGCGTTTCATGGTTGTCGGCTTTGTCAGTATGGAATTTGGTTTCATGATACACTTCCTCAAATCATAGGTATGAGGCATCCATATATGCATGTGTGTGCATAGATACATATAGTTTATCTGTACTTTTGGTCTCGTAAAGCAGTAAAAAGACTTAAGTTGGCAATGCAACAGCCTTTTTTTCACAGGTAATAGCATCAAAACAATTAAGATTTAAAAAAATCTTGCATTATTTATCCCATACCCCTAAATTCAAATACGCTCACACCATTCTGCCCCCATCCCCCATTTTTCCCTCTTCTAACAGAATGACCTCATGCCTATGTCATAGATTCACTGTATGTTGCACTCCTAATGCAGATTCAGTTATACAACTCGGTGGATGCCAATTAGCACTTTGAGGTGTGGGGGGAAGTAGGATCTGTGATCATGCAATTTCGGTTCATTATATGGTGGTGTATTGGTTGAGGATAATAAACATCATTTTCTATCAGTTATATGATGAATTATACCCCATCTGTCCTGCAAGAACTAAGATGTTTGACTTTACACATGAATTCATAGTAGTTTACTGTACCTGAATGAAAAGAAAGTAAAAACGCCATGCCAAATCCAAATTCATTAGCAAATATTTTGAACCAAAAGGAATCACTATAAGTTGAAATAAATGCTACGGGAGCATACAGGTAATTTGACTTGGAAACTTCCCAAGAAAAGGAAATGTTGTAATTCTTGTGCCCATGAACTAGAAAGAAAATATTGCATTTCTGTGGGAAAAAGGTAACCTTGTTATTTAAACATGTAATATTACCTATATAAGTCAGTGATAGAACTTTGTTATGCAACTAGAGCTAATTTAAGAATTATGTTCAAGTTAAAACCCAAACCAGTCAAAAGTTGTAGGAAAGAGATGGAACGTTCAACTCATGAAACCACAAAATTAAAGAAATGAATGTGAAGGTCGGTAGTTAGCTTTATCTCCCCTCCCCCCTTCCCTCTCCCCTTCCTCCCCTCTCTCTGTCTCTCTTGTTTCTTCCCTCTTCCTACACATATATTCTGCCAAACTCCCATTGGAACCCTTAAAATTTCTCTGAAGAAGACCATATTGAAGAAGCAACTCATGATGATTGAAAGTGACTAATAATGATTAGAAGCCCTGATCAAGTTACCAGTTCCTCATCCGCATCAGAATTAGACATACACTACTTTGAGTGGATTCATCAAGCACCTTCGTGCACTTATTGATCCTTGCTCCATGGGGGTACCACCAACTCCAGTAACAATGCTTTCTACCAACCCGCTGATATCTTAGACTCGCATGTCTTGTTCTCAATGTACCACAGATATTTATCTCCAGGTTCAATGTTTTGTTATCAAAACCCACCAAAAGAACCATATTTTACATCCAAACTAACCTACAGTACAAGCTTCCAAAGTTGAAAAGATACAATAATATATGCACAAGTCCCATTAGTGTATGAACATAATGCCTTTCGGTCCATGCCACCTAGTTCGAGCATTTGCTCACTCCACGTGCAATCTATTTCAGCAATCCATTAACACTACTACTTGTAACATTTACATAGTGAATGACCATTTTAGGACATACTAGGCTTGTTTGGTTTGGTAATGACCATTATGAGTTTAGGACGGATGAGATATAAGTATATGGTTCGACCAACATGTACGAGAGTGGTAAGAGATCTGGAGGGCAATAAAAAGTTAAAAGATAAGTTGCATGAAAATGGGTAAATGACATATGTACCAATTCCGAGTTAAAGAAAGCATTACCCAAATGAACCACAATTTATTTTAGCATATATGCATATTGAAACCTACTAGAAACAAAACAAACAAAGACATCAATTGCAATGCTTAGTTGCATCAAAATTATCTAATAAGCCAGATCACATTGCATCATGTGCGCACAAAAAACTTGCCAATGTCGCATTGATTAGGGTTCACTAACCTTCTTAACCACATTTGCTCAAACTACATGACTGAAAGGATTATATATTATAGACCTTTAAATCTCATCTATATACATCTACAAAGATGGTGGTTCTCCCATATAAATTATGAATTCGGCTGGTTTACTCTGCCAAGTTTTTTATGAGTTTTTTTTTTTTTTTTGTCAGCATTAGGAGATTCAAATCTATTGCCACTGACATTGATATGAAGAAATTCTAAGAGATTAGCCTTATGATTTCTCACTGCTTTACGAAGTTCTACTGTTGTGAAAAGTCAAACGTATCCTAGAAGGTTCCTTTAGTGATTAACACCAGCACGTCAAACCAATAACTCCCTGCTGATGCACCAACTACTTTCAGAAATAAAACCATGACAACTCATCAAGCAATGTCAGTTTCATCTAAATGTACGGTTCATTGTGTGCATCAAAAGAAATCACTAGAAGAATTGAATAGAACTTACATAGCTGCAGGGGCTGGTTCAACGGGCACCCTCTTTACGATCACGCTTGAACAACTAGGTATCTCGAATCTGTCGTCATTATACTCTAGTAACCCAAAATGGGAAAACAAGAAACAAAGAAAATCAAAAAAGCATATCCAATTACGGTGCATAAAACACATACATAGCGTATCAACTCAATTAGACTATAGGAAAACAATTTCTACAAAAAGATATCTAGTAGCTTCCAGTTCAGCAGAATGGAAACAGAAACACAGAGAGAAACAAGATTTTACCTTGACCAGTGATTGCATCAGAGAAGACGAGATCGAAGTCTTTCTGGGAGACGTTGTTTAGCTTTTTCTGGCACATAATTTTCTTCCTAAGTTCTCCCACCGATATATAGGGCTTATCACCATCGATTTCGAGGGTGTCGAAGTTGACGGAACTTCTGAATTTGAATCGTATAGACATAATCAAGTTTGATTCCTACGATAGAAATGAAATCGAATTTGTTAAGAAATCATGCACGCCCCATGATTCAAACACAAATGCATGGAATTTGTCGTGAATTTGGGATTTTAGAGAGGAGTACGTGAAAAGGGGGGGGGGGAAGAAGAACTTACCAAGGCGAAAACGGGAATCAAATCGGAGAAAAGGAAGGGGAGGGTGCAAGTCACGTGTCATATATGTGACATGTGTATCTCGGGGGAAGCCGACCCCACCAACCATTATGTTTTTTTAAATCTAAAAAGATAAGGATTAATTTAATATCCGTTACAAAATATTTAATCTATTCAATGTAGTTTCAAATAGTTTTAATTTATACTATATTATAAAGCATTTTATACAAAAAAATTAAAAACCATTTTTATGCATAAAGGACTGTTTTATTGATGTATATTATTTAAAATTCAACATTACAAGTAAATTGTGTGTAAGTATAACTTATTAAAGCTTCATGCTTGAATTCGTGTAACTAACTACAGATAAACATAACCAAATAGAGAATAAACGTTTTATTTCAAATATAAAAAATCTAAAATATAATTAGGGTAACTATTGAACTCTAAAAAAATAAAAAAATGAAATAATATAATAAAGAAATACACAAAGAAACGAGAAAATTTAAATAGTTAGTTTGTTATCAATATCAATTTTTTGTTTTCAATTTTTTATGATATATCTTCATATTTATATTTTATTCAAAAATAAAAACATTATTGCTTTCCCATAATCACACCAAACGTATTATAACATCGACTGAGACAAAAAAAACGAAACAATAAAATCCAAAATGTATCTCGCTGCATTATGCGAGTACCCTTCTAGTTGCTTGAAATATAAAAGTGTAAAGACTGAACCTAGTCTAGTTTAGTACCAATCTTGATCGGAAAAGTCAAATCTTAATTTTTGATCTGAAACAAGTTATATATGATATGTCTGATAAAGGTTTTTAGTTTGATTCATTTTAAAAAGGTTAACAGGTTTAAACAAAAACTAAACAGATGTGTGGTGTTTATGGTTCTACCATATTGGTCTAGTACCATTGTATGTCACTTTTACTTTTGCATCTAAAGGATTGATCAAGACTACGGCCTTCATATGACTTACTGCACCATTAGATTACTATCAAAATCCTGTATTGATCCCAAATTCAAAGCTAGATCATCTGCCTATTACTCGTTTCACTCTTTAACTTAAAATGAAACCACGAGTTTCCAATCTCAAGCGAACTAGCGAATTTTCGCATTGAACCCACAAATGCTTGTGTTTTTTAGTTACATCAGGATCGGTAGAACTTTCTAGTATAGTTTCTGGTAGTGAGTTTGTTAATCAAATTACAAATTTATGTTACCGTTCGTTTTTTCCAACATCATGTGAATTAGAGATGGCCAAAAATCGGTCCCGGACCAGGCCTTAACCGGTTACGGCCGGTCCTAATCGGGACAAAAACCGTCTATAACCGGTCCCTCTATAACTGGTCCCGGTTCCGATGAAAAACACTATAACCGGTCAAGCTTGCCCATAACC
>NC_037544.1:31018354-31020266 GCF_001531365.2 Cynara cardunculus var. scolymus | reverse complement strand
TAAAAAACGTTAAAATCCATAACCGGTTCATAACCGGCGGTCCACAACCGGTCCATACCGGTCCCGGTTCCGGTCCTCCGGCGGTTACGGGCCGGGCCGGGCCGGGCCCATTTGGCCATCTCTAATGTGAATTACACCGCCATTGAGCATTCTAGACGTTCAGTTGTTTGCTAAACGACCAACTTTTTACAGACTTTAATACTTTCTGTATATACGGGATTCAACTTAATCATATGGAAACTGAAGAAGTAAATGAGTAACTCAAAAAAGTATCAAGTAAAGAATGTGACTAAAGAAAGCATCAACACTTATATAACAACAAATCGTCGATAATGTTCAACCTCCGAATGTAAACACCAAATCTGTTTTATAAATATGCATGCATACTTCGCAAATAAAACCTGATTCCGTTGACTACTAATAATGATTGTGATTTACCTAGCATGATTGACTTTTTTGATGATCTTGAAGTTCATTTCTAATAATCCGAAAAGACACGTTCGTGCTCTTATAGAGTAAACTACAGTTGTAGTCCCTGTGGTTTGTTGAAAATTTCTATTTTTGTTTATAGGCTTTTGAAATTACAAATTTCATTCCTATGATTTATAATTCATTACTTTTTTCGTCCCTATGATTTAAAATCTATTACCATTTTTCGTCCATATGGTTTACAATTCATTTCTATTTTAATTCTTCATACTTAAAGGTAGTGTTTTGGCCTCAGGGATGAAAACCGAAATGAATTGCAAACCATAGGGATGAAAACGGAAATTTTAAAACCACAAGGACGAAATCCCCAATTTTGACAAATTACATGGACGAAAAACGTAATTTTCTCAGATAAATATAACAACTTAGCAGACCCACTTGTCTATTCTTATGATATTAAACCTGACAAGAACAGTCTTGCTCTTACAATAAATTCTTATATGAACCATAATCTCGTAATAATCACTACCACTATGCTAGTCAGTAATCATAATATGTGAATACTTCATGTTCATGTATATTCAAAATAAATTGGTATTAGCATGCATCAAATTTTTCATAACGTATTTAAGCATAGCATGAACAAATCTTGATTCCATCGTAAAGATTTATATCACGTGACCTGAAGATATCACAAGAAACTCAATTGGAATGCTTCACTTTTCTGTCATGTTTCTCTTAAAGCTGATTGATTTCTTATGGCCCTTTTCTCTCGTTTTGAAACATATAAACCTTCCCCGGTGAAGCCCGGCCCCCTTCTCCTGTCGTATCTCCTTTTACACTTCCGCTTATAACCCCCATTTTGTCCTCCACTTTATTCTTCCTTTTTCCTATCATCTTTGTGCCTCGGAATCTTGGTATATGTGTGTGTTCTAAACATTCAAAGATGAGATATTAAATTAACAAGGCTGAACTTTACGGTGATTGTTCCAATTGGGGGTTTTAGACAACAAGATAGGATATCAAAATCAAAGCATCATGAAAACTGACAAAAAGTCCAATAGAGGTTAAGTGTTCCGGTCGGTGGAGCGACTCTCAGACGAATTTTCAGCGTGCTTGTCAAAGACCATGTACAACTCTAGGTATAAATCAATTGTCCTTCCATTTTCACTCTCTAGAGCGGACAATCGTTAGATTTTTTAGTTTGTATGCATGATTTTCTTCCAATTTATCTTCTTATCTCTGGATCCTTATGGCTCCGGTTTTGCCCTCTGGGTGATCGACAAAGATGTAACGCCCCAACCCACACATTGCATGTTATACATATTTCATACCAAAGAAATACATATTCATATACATTCGGGTCCACTAGTACAAGAAATCTACTATGACCAAACACAAGGTCCAAAAATTCAAAATACAATCTTGTACTAATCATCAGAGCTATGCATCAAAAGCAAATCTTCAACCAAAATGCACGAAA
>NC_037544.1:31014197-31016629 GCF_001531365.2 Cynara cardunculus var. scolymus | reverse complement strand
TTGCCACCTCACACTAAACCAAAAAAAATCAATTCCTAACATAAATTCATGCACACCTATGCATGCATATATACATCCACGTAGGTACATCCTACACCACCCACATATATATATATATATATATATATACTTACCCATATATACATATATATATATATATTATATTCCATACACATATATATATATATATATATCCAAATATTGCATATTTTTACATCTCAGCATGTAACAAACATATCAGTTTATCATGTTATCACATAATTATTCAAACAAATAATCACGTATTAAATACCTTGGATAATAACCAGGATCTGGTTATCACAAAAGACAAAGGGCACCTCGTTTTTAAACAAGTTTGGCTTCAATTCAAAGAAAAATGCCGCAGAAGTTTCAAGATAGGTCATAAGCTTCTCTAACCTATTTACAAAACTGAAAAAAGCTAGAGAATAAAGAAGCCATAAAATTCAAGTCTAAACTTCCGACTTTTTATTACGAAAGTTATAAAATCGACATCTTAATAGTTTTTCCTAAAATGTCAAACATTTTTCCTAAAGATAAATCGACATCTTCTAGTACTCAAAGTTCCAGTCAACTTATAAACAAGAAATGATGATTAACTTATTTAATGGTTTTTAAGATGAAACTAGTAAAAATGTAGATTCGATACCGACTTATATGAATTTAATACGTATATACACTCTAATTTAATTTATTAAATTTTTGAATATTTGATTTATCTTTATGTTGGCAACAAAAGGAATTGTAATATTTGGTTTGTCTACCATGACACATGATATACTAGCGATCAAAGCTACTATTTTAGTTTCGGAGTCCGCATTTTCTGTTAGTTGCAGGATTATCTCGTTTCAAAGGACAAGATTTTTCCTGGAGTCGGTAGAGTGTTGTGTGCATTGCATTGGAAGAATCATATACTAATGAACATTAGGGCTGTAAACGAACCGGATGAACACGAATGGAGGCTTGTTTGTGTTCGTTCGTTTGTTCGGTTTCGTTCGTTTAACTTAACCGAACAAACGAACGAACACGAACGAACATGAACGGTAAACGAACGAAAATCTTTGTGTTCATGTTCGTTCGTTTAGAAATCAGGTGTGTTCGTGTTCGTTTATGTTCGTTCATTTAGAAATCAGGTATGTTCATGTTCGTTTATGTTCGTTCGTTAACATGCTAAACCAACGTAAACGAACGAACATAAACGAACGAACTAAACGAAYATAAATAAATATTATTTGAATTCAAAGTAAATAAACAAAAGATTATATATTAAATTTATTATATAAACGAACATAAACGAATGAATATAAACGAACGGTAAATGAACGAACGTTCATGAACATAAATGAACGAACGAGACTCTTGTTCATGTTCATTCGTTTAACTAAACGAACAAAAAAATTGGTTCATATCCGTTCATTTATTAAATAAACGAACTTCTCGCTGAACGGTTCGTTGAACGTTCGGTTCGTTTACAGCCCTAATAAACATTAAGGGGAGAGATGCAAGACATGGATTAGTAATCGAACAAATCAAAAAAATACCCAAAAAATAACAACATCTCAAACTATCGACAACACCTATACAACATTTGACGATAATATTGAAGACAATAAAAGAAAATGTGATGATATTTAAGACCCTTTTAAATAAACCAATTTTTTTCCTTGTATTCCAACTACTACTAATGCCCTTTACTCGAAATACGAATCGTAAAAAACTGTAAGAAGAGCAAGAAAACAAAGCAAATAATAAATACACGGCTCAATTTAAAAAACAAAATTGTAGAAAATCTGTACCAAAAATTGGAGAAAAAAGTTGTAACAGATTGATTTCGAAAAATGGAACCAGAACCATGACCGGCTACAGGACAGGTTACAAGTATTAAAATGGTATGAGGATTAGACTGGCTTGAGTGCTTGACCGTTACTGGTTACCTACGGATGCCATAACTAGGCTCGGTTATAGTTATGAGACTGATCAACAATCAAATTTTAACCATATCTATACTATATTATAACAAAACCCCATAAAATTGTATTTCGCTGCATTGTATGAGTACTCTTCTAGTAAAATACTAAGGGGGTGTTTGGGATTGCTTATTTAAAACAACTTATATTTTTTTATAAAAATGCTTATTAACTTATGTGGTATCAAACCAGAGTTAAATAAAACAGAGTTAAAATTGTAAACTGATAATAAACAGTTTTTCATAAGTCAAGAAGGATTAACTTATCAAAAACAGCTTATTACCGGTTTGACACCGGTATAAGCAATTTTTTTTTCTTATCCAAACACCAAAAAACAGCTTAGACCATCCACATCCCTGCAATCCATTTACACTTTCAATTGTGCCACATCAGTTTTTGCAATTATCTTTCATACACCTGCAATTCACCTACAACACTTTCAACTGT
>NC_037544.1:30974477-31012552 GCF_001531365.2 Cynara cardunculus var. scolymus | reverse complement strand
ATGAAATCGGATAGGGATGAACGGGTTTAAGAGTTTTTAAGAGTTTAAGAGTTTTTAAGAGTTTTAGCCAAATGCTTTATAATATAGTATAGATATTAAAAATGTACTTGTACAATACAACAAAATACATCTTGATATTTTTTTTTGTCTTAGTCGATGTTATAATACAGTTTTATGTGGTTTTGAGAAAATGATAATGTTTTTGTTTTTGAATAAAATATAAATATGAAGATATCATAAAAAAATAAAAAAATATTACCACACAACTATTTAATATTTCTCGTTTCTTTTGTTTATTTCATTATTTTTTTTATTTTTGGTTTAATAATATAATTTTTTATAAAGATAATAATTAAGTATTTTGTTAGAACTCAATGATTATACTAATTATATTTTAGTTTTTTAAAATGAAATGTTTATTCTCTATTTGATTATGTTTATCTGAAGTTAGTTACACAAATTTAAACATGAAGTTTTAATAAGTTGTACTTACGCACAATTTACTTGTAATCTTGAATTTTAAGTAATATACATCAATAAACAGTACTACATATATAAAAATAATTTTTAAGATTTTTTTTTATCAAATATTTTATAATATAATATAGATATTTTAATATAGGATGAACGTTGAACAACTAATTATGAAAACATAACTCATAAATTTTTTGATAAAATATTACATTAATTTTTCATTATTGGTTTGCATGCCCTATTTGAAAGATACATAACTTAGTTGTTAATAAAACGCATAAGTCTATAAAGAAAATTGTAAGAAATTATTACCAATTCTTTTGATACCAAGTGAAAGTATTAATAAAAAAACAAATACAATATCAAAATGATAATAGAAGATCAAACGAAAACATAATAAAAATAAAAGAACAACCAAATCACATGTGATTTTGTACTGAAATCATATAGAGAAAGGGGTGAGCAGTGACGATTTGGCCCGGGACTTCAGGTCTCGACCAAAGTCACATGAATCACATTTGATTTTATACGTAATTCTAGTGTAAACTCAAATGTGATTTGACCATTTCTGTGTTCTTTTTTTTTGGTCATTGTTTTCATTTAAAAATTAAACATGACGATACAGATAATCAAATGAGAACTACAAAAATGTTACAAACCCATGAGAACTAATATAAAAATATCTTTTTACATTATTTTTTAATCAAATGGTAAGATTTAAGATATTATTTCACTACACATTTGTGTTCTTATAATAAAAAAATTACATGTGATTTTTTTGGTTCATGTAGTGAAATTAGTACACATAAAAAGGTTTCACACAGTGAAAACAATACATATTAAAGTATCACATTATAAAACAAAAAATATGTGAAAAAATATCTAAAATCCTAGTTTTTAGTGGAAAAATAATGTAAAAGAATATTTTTATATCGATTTGCACAAATTTATAACATTTTTGTGGTTCTCATTTGATTTGCCTCAAAAGCATTTAAAAACCTTTTACATGTTGGAAACTCTATGAACCAATATTGATCACACATTTTTAGTTTTCATAATTATCTTATTAATTATATTAATTACCTTATCAATCTTTTTCTTAAAAGACTCACTTTTAGTTTTGATTTTGAAACAACAACAGCTTTATTTCACCAATGAAACATTACGTGGGGTTGATGTTTGTTGATATTTTTCTTAATACAACGTTGTTTTACCGGTGAAAATATATTTCACCAATGAAACAACATCTTGGGTTGATCTATTTTAAGTATAATGTTGTTTTATGAACGAAATATTACATCGATCGGGTGATTTCAAATGGAAAAAATGAGTTGTTTTATGAAACGATTGATAAAGTAATTAATATAACTAATAAGATGATTATGAAAGTCAAAAATGTGTGGTGAATATTGATTATACAGTTTCTAACTTATAGACGGTTTCTATTTGAAAACTGTGAGCTAATTATTTATGATAATTAATGTTATTTATTAAAATAAAGTAAAAAAATAGTTTAGTAATTTGATATTTCTATTTTGCATTTAATTAAATTATTTAACAACTCTTTCTTCATATTTAACGACACACACACTCTCTCTCTTCCAACATTACACAAATATGCTCCAGATATATATCTACCACATCAATATTTCAGAATTTAAATAAATAAATTTTTTTCATTGGTTTCGTACTTATAGAAATTTCTTCTATAACCAATAAGGCGCTCAAGGGAGCCCCCCTCTTCAATGGACTGTTCTTTCTTTTTTTTTCTCTCTCTCTCTCTCTCTCTATATATATATATATATATATATACACACATATATTCTCATTTGTATTACCAAAATTATATTTGCTGTTATGACACATTGTAAACAATGGGTTTCACAAACGGATATCGACATGTAACAATAGGTATCACAATGAGTATCACGACGTTCATGTTGTGAATATGTTGTAAATAATGAGTATCATAGTGGGTATCACAACGTGTATACAATGGATATCACATGTGCATATTGTATGTATCGTGGATATTAAGTGAGGATCGTTTGTATGTATTCTTTTTCTTAACAATAACGATGTTTTTTCTAGGTATCACATTGTATATCTTATGTTCACATGGTGTTGGCCAGAATAAGGTTCATGCTGAGAGAGGAAAGAGATAAGATTTTTTAAATACCTAAAAATACCTTTCAATTAAAATTTTAAGTCATAAAACTATTAATTTCTTAATATATCATTTGGTTTGCAGTAGAGATTAAATCTCACGGTTATCACAAATTACTAAATTACTTTTTGAATGTCTCTCATAAATATATAAGGGATGTTAGTTATCTTCTTAAACCATGTTACTTCTACAAAAAGGAAAAACATACTCGGTTTGATTATGCTACCATCAACAAAACATCCCCACGAAAACAACAACAAAAATTACCATTTTAACCTAATATCTATATAATTATTGGATGAAAATAAATTATTTGACGAATATTTAAACGTTAAAATAATATAATTTATTTAAAATAACATAAATACTATGATATAACGCTATTCTATAATAACTTAATGTATATTTAAAACAATAACGTATTATTGTTTGGTTACATTTTTTTTAATTTATTCATGTTGGTGAAATATTTATTTTTTAATGAAACGTGTTAGAACTTGTAGGACAAGGGTAATTTTGGAGAAATTTCTAACTTAATGCATTAAGATAGGATGAACTAACTTAACATGTTAAATCAATCTCTTAGTATTAAGTTAAAACCAAACACCTAAATGTAACTTAACCAATTAAGTTTCGCCATCCATTAAGCTCATTAAGTAGGAAACAAACACCCCCTAAGCTCATAACGCCCATCTTGTCTATGGTTGTCTCAATATGTGGGCATCGACTATCATGAGACCCAGCGGCAGATCAAATTTTTTTTGGTGATGAGAGTCGGAATTTAAATAATGGCAAACGTGCCCACGTGGTTGACAATGTCTCCTACTTAAATAGTTTCGTCTTATTTATCTTTTTAATTAGGGTGATCGTTCATAAAAAATTACTTCTAAATGGATCCAAGTAAAATCATCCAAATTAAGACTTATATATCAATTAATAAACCCTAACCCTAAACAATTTGACATCAACAAACAACCTTGACACTAACAACTAATAACTAACAAAAAATTTAGCAATTATACATTAACTAACAAATTTTAACCCTAATGGTTCACAATTAACAATTAATCTAAAAAACAAATTATATATAAAAATAACAATGAAATTGGGATAAAACAATTAGGGGTCAAACCTTTTATTTTTATTTTTTTTGGGTGTCAAAACGTATATATTTATTAAAAATTAAATTTTATAATATAAAAACATTTTTTTTTGAAACTTTATAGGGTCATTTGACCCCAAATCGGAACATAGATCTGCCCTGATGAGATCTTCAACAACCACATGGTCAAATAGTCCATCATCTGTACAGTTAGCGATATCTTACTCTTAAAGTCCCAGATTATTCACCTCCTGGAAGTGAAAAACGCAATCTTACATGAAAAATTGGAAGAAAGTGTGTATATACACGAGACCAGCAACATATGACCATGTTTTTCATATATAGAAATCTCTATATGGGCATAAGCAGGCAACCCGTGCCTGGTACTAGTGTTTTGCCTCATTTGCCGCTACCATCAGCTTCCGTCACAACACTTCTGACCATTCTCTCTTTATAACCTACATGGAAAAGATGTACAATATCTCCTTTAATACGCGGATTGCATCATCTTATCCACATCCTCAAATCAACTTTGCTAGACTATCATTCGAGATCGAGCTCCGAATCTTCTATGACCAACTTCGGTCCCTTGAGCTACTTTCTGGTATCGTTCTAACTCGCTCGCCATAAGTACTACCTCTTCCTCTCTCGCCATAAGTTCTCATGTGCACATTCTTAAGAGTGACATATATAAAGAGATTAGAATATAAGAAATTATTGATTATTATGAATTAATTTGCTCTATTCCCTTGATCTTCCATGAAAGTTGAAGCGAAGCCCTCAGAGTCCAAATTTTCCTAAACTTCACTCTAGTTCTAAAAACAACATAAACACACTGACTAAATACAAAAATCAAATACACAATCTAAGACTGAATCATTCTGCTTTCATCAGTTAGGCTCTAATTATCTTATAAGTATCCTTGGAAATAGATAGTATAAGGTGGAAGACCTCTATCCATCCTTAAGCCTTTCTAACCAATAGATAGAATGTTCCGATTTACAAGTAATACAATTCATTTTAAGTTTATTATGAGAATATATAATTTTTTTTACCATCTATCCTTTTGGAAAAAATCCTTATTTCAAATACCTCACTTGTTGTCCACTTTATGTATCATAAATGGATTCTTCACCCACAACAATTTCACCTTTCATATATACATGGGCGGAACACAAACTTTCCAACCGTAATATATAATATATATTTTTAAAGCTACCAAAAAAACAATGTTTTAAGTTATAACGTAGTTAAACTAGACGTTAAATATAAACATGTCAAACATCGCTAGTCAAAGTGGAACCTGTCGATCTTTTGCGACCTTGAAGTCTTCCACAATTTCCTTCAAACTAATCTTTTCAGCTACTTCCCTTTCGATGAACAAAAACAATGAGCCGTTCAGAAACTCATTATCTGCTGTATTCCATATTCTTGTTTTCACAATATTCATTGTTCAAAATGATCTCTCGGTTGTTGCGGTAGAAACTGGGAGATGAAGTAATAGACTTATTAGTTGATAAATAAGATCAAAAGTGGTTTCTCTTCTAGTCCTTACCAACCATTGACACAATTCTACAATAGATGTCATTTGCTTATAATCTGTATGTTGAATGACATCAATAGCATAATGTTGAAGTTGCATTTTCAGAATTGTTTTCTCACGATCACTTAAATCTTCAGAATAAAACTTCTCTACTAGTTGTCGTACATCAAGACTTCTAAAAGACTCATACGCATTTTTGGGATCTAGAGTTGAAGCAAGACATAGCATCTCCATGGAACCATCACTGAAACGATAATCTAATTCCATTAATTGACAATTAATTGTTTCACTATGCTCATTACGAGCTCGATCCCCTCTGCTAAAGTAGGAAGAAGACAAGTCAGGAATATCTATGTTACGTACCTGACAAGAAAAAAAGTCGAAAAGAAGACAAGTAAGGAAGATTTACTTGATAACTATGTTCGAGTGTATGATCATTATGTTATGTACCTGAAAAAATGATTTAACAAGGAAAAGCAAAGCATCCCAGCTTTCATTTTTCATTAATTGCAATAACATTTTGGTAGATGCAACTTACCTCAATGAGTTAAAAATATCTTGATCTTGCGTTTGTAAAGCTTGACAAAGTAAATCAACGATCTCCATTATTTCTCTTTCGGGATGCAAGACAAATATGAACTCAAATGTTGTCATAGCCTCATATGCTGAATCTTCATCTCCTTTGATTGGACCAATTCCTTCCTCAAAAAATTTGAGCAAAACCTCACAAGTTGGACTGAACATCTTGATTAGGCTAGAAACTGATATGAGATGAGAACTCCATCTAGTATCTCTGGCTCGTTGTAATGTACCAAGAAGCTTGAAAGCTACGTTTATGAGTTTTTGGTCCAAATTTTGGAAACATAGAAAGTGTAGGTTGAAGAGGACCAAGATTCATGTAAGCTTGTCGAATTGTATCTTGTTGATTGATAGGATAATCATAAACTTAATGATGCAAACCAGGGTCTCGTTCTAGTGTACCCAGATCAATATCATTACTTTCCATTTGAGATTTTTTGCAAAGGTTTTCGATATGCGGAACACTAGATGTAATGGTATTATCTACATTTGTTGTTTCTTCGGGATCTTGAGAAGAAGAACTAGCATGTTTTCTTTTAAAAAATCCATGAATGGTAGATTGAGTTTTCATCTTCATCTACATGTGAAACATATTTAACACGTAAGTACTTGATCAATTTGAAAAAAAAAAGGACTTCCTAAACTAAACAACTTTAAAACCAATTCATAGATACTCATTCAAACAAGTGATAAAGTGAATGGACTATGGTCTATTGAACCTAAAGTCCTAAATTTAATCAATAGATGCTTCTATGTTAATGACTTAAATCAATATGTAACAAAAAGAAACTTCACTAACTGGAATAGAGAATGCTGGATCAAATGATCAAATCAGATGCAAAATGTAAGTATACAGAGATTTCATTATCCACGATTAACTTAATGTTCTATCAATTTAAATCTAATTAAAAACCAAATAATTTAAAACTCATAAAGGCTCAAGCAATAACATTTTAATTTTTTAAACCCAATCAATGTATCAAACATATTTAGACCTAAATCACCTAATCATTAATCAAACAAAATAACAAGACTGTCAAACATGAAGTGATGAAACGAAATGTACTCACTAGTCGAGCTTGTCGAGGACTGCAGTCAAAGTCTCGAAGAGGAAGAACGACAGAAAGTAGAGCAGGACTGCAGTCGGAAGTCTCGAAGAACAACAGAAAGCTGGAGCCTGGAGGAGACGCCGATGAATGATATATCGTCGAATGGAGGGACCAATTAATTTAACTCGAGGAGAGTGGAGACATTGCTGAATGATTTACTGTCAAGCCTGGAGGACTGCGTCGCGGTCGACGTTATGTTATGGCTGGGCCGGCTGGTTTGTTAGACTTAGTGGACTAGATCAAACAAGTGGAGGGGCCCAAATAATTTTATAGTTAAAACCCTTAGTGGATGAATCATTATGACTCTATTTACAACAAAAAGCTCAATGACCAAGGCCCCTAAAGGCGCTGCAGGCCATCTGCCCCTGGATAAAAACGCACACACACACACACACACTCACTTTGAAGTGATGTATTTCCATGCATGTTTAAAAGGAAAACATCACTTCTTCGATACTTGTAAGTTCCAACCTTTTTATATGTGGTAATATAGAGTCAGGGGTTTCTAAAATGACCATTTACAAAATTTGAGTTCATTCCCCCTTCCTCTGCCTTACCATCCTATACTTATAAGAGTAAGAACATATACTTAAATAGCTCATGCACTTACATAGTTACACCACGACATAAATCTATATATTGTTCGTCTCAACCAACGAATTTGTAAAGTAATACAACTAGCATCTAATTTAACACTTAGAAGAATATTTTTGACATTTGCCTTGTAATGGTTATATCCGATATACAAAATTTATCTGATCTAAAAAAAGGACTGACATCTGAACCTATCATTTACAAAGGAATTTATTCATTCAAGGTTTCAGATTTCGGTCACCATCAGATTTGTATCTTAGATAGTATGTTGGGATCAAATCTCAAATTTGATAAATCTTCATCCGGTGAAGAATCTGATTGATCCATTAACATGGTCATTAGAACCCACAAATACTCTAAGTTGCTATTAGCAGATGTTCCTACTTCATAGATGGTCTAAGATGAAATCTGATCTATAGCTTATATTTGAAAGTTTACATCTCTAGTATTTTGCTTATGTCTAGACAAAATCGAAGCATTGTTTACTTTACTTAGTTGCATGTCTATCTATCTATGTATTTCATTTATCTTGTCTTATAATTCGAATAAAGAAAAAAATGAAAAAAAAAACAAAATAAAGGAAAAAGAAAAAGCCTTCAAAAGAAACGATTAAAAAGAGAAAAGGCAAAAAGAATCCAAAATGGATCATCGAGTTTATGAGTTTGGATATTGTTATTTTGCTTATGAGTTTCATCACCAATTTTTTCCTAACTGTTTCTATTTCGAATATTTATTTATATTATTAACAAATAGGGGAAGGTTGTTGGTCTCAACCATCGGATTTGTAAAATAATACAACTAGCATCTGATTCAACACTTAGAAGAAAAATTCTTACCACTTGTGTTGTAATGGTTATATCCAAATATACAACATTTATCGGATCTAACAAAAAGGATTGACATCCGAACCTATAATTACAAAGGAATTTATTCACTTAAGGTCTCACTTTCGGACTAGTACCTTAGATATGTTGGGATCAAATCTTTGATAAATCTTCATTAGGTGTTCCTACTTCATAAATAGTCTAAGTTGAAATACGACCTATAGCTTATATTTAAGAATAGATTAAGGATTTATTTGTAAAAGTCTTGTAACTATATATATTGATCTAAGAACAAAAAGCCTTCAACAAAATCGAAGACTAGTTGAAGTGAGGTCAAGATTGTTACCAAAGCAGATTGGATTGTCATCTAGCCGAAATAAGACCAGTACAAGATAAAGTCAAATAGTAGTATGACACATACTATTTCTTGTAAGTCGAATTTGGAGTACAAACTTGTCCAGAAGTTTGGCTCACCAACTCTCTTCATGGTATTGGAACATGTTTAGCATGTTAGTTAAAGTAAATTCTAAAGTGTTGTTTTAATAGTACCATACTTTTTTTACTATTCCCTCTATGAGTTGGGTTAACAAGAGTCTACATTAACTTCAAAGGCTGAAATGAAAAGTACAAGCATGCATGGATCAACTAATCAGATAAAGACACATGTTAAAGTTGGCAAGCAACATTTAATGCAATGATGGCTATAAAAAGTCATCCTTGTCATATATTGCAACTCACCCGTTTTGAAAGAACTTCCGAGTGTTAGTTCCTTAGGCAAAATTGGCTTCAATATCTGAAAGACTATCTAAGTACTTCAGATCTAAAAGAGTATCTTCTTCTTTCACTCTTTCAACTATTAGAAAATTTATCACCAATTTGATTGTTTAGGATCAGGTATTACCTTCCTCGTTTCCACAATTTTTGTTTTAATACAAAATATATAACTAAAAGTGAAAAACGGTTGTGTTTGTATTGTATTTGTATCCAACCCACTTCTACAAACACATCATATGTAAGTCATTACATTTTAGGACCAACATATATGAACAACTAAACTTGAATGCTAATAGCAACTAAAATCAGTCATTATTTGTAACAATTCATCCACAACGATTGAAAGTAGGAATTATGAGCTCATTTAAATGGAGCGGGGTTGTGACACCCTGTCCATATAGATAGAAAGTATAGTAAGATTTATTAACTTTTTATAACTCTCAAGTTGTAGGCTATCAATAATTTTCACAGTAACTTCCACAATAATTTCCTTCATAATTTAAATTAAATTACTACAATAATTTTCATCATAATTAAAATTAAAATAATACTAATTGGACTAGCTTATTATATTCAAAGTTATACATCATTAACATTAAATGCAAGTTTGATATAGAAATCTTTGAAAATATATTCACATGGGCTTTCCTTTCACAATCAAACAACTATTACATTCAAATGATTTACATCCTCTCTTCCTTTATCAAAGTGTAGATTTTATGAGAATCTTATCCTTGGTCAAATAATATCTTTGTTGTGGGTGGAGGTGGTGATGTGCATTAGAGTCCAAAGAACTTCATCATATGTTTATTTTGTTTTCTAGAGTATCTTTATTACAAAGTAATCTTGTATCTATAGAAAAATAACCCAATCTAGAATTATTAGATTTTATAATAGTAGCTAGTTTCAATTCAAACACCCATCTTTTCATCCATGATGAGATTTTGTGTTTGCTCTATTGATGTCATCCATTAAAGTCTTCTTAGAATCATCAAAAAAGATTTGTGTAGATGTTAACTTCAACGGTTCATTGGATAACCATAAGGGTGGTGTCTGATTGGTTTGAGCTTGGCTCCAAAGGTCAAAAGTACCAGGAGGTCACAAGTTCAAATCTAATGAGGAATAAAAATCCCCTTGTGGGTACGGAGGTTCAAATGCGGTGACTCCAGGCTATCTGCAAAGTAGGTGGTCGCCCTGAGATTAGTCGGCTCGCATAGCGGGTTGAATATCCAGGTTAATAAAAAAAAGGTTCATGTGATCAAAAAAAAAAAAAAAAAAAAAAAAAAAATATATATATATATATATATATATATATATAAACTGGTCTAGACTCATACACTTACCAAATTTTCTAAATGACACTACCAAGTTTACCGAGTAAAACAATAAAAAAAAATGAGATTATTAATTACGTTAATGGAAGAACTTTCTTCAGCTTATCCAATAAAACGTCATGAACATAAGATTTAAACTTAATAAAAACAACAAGACAAACAAAGATTCAAGATTTGGTATTATGCATACAAAATCTTAGAAAAAAATATTATGAGATGACTGAAAATTCAAGATTTGGTATTATACATCTCAACAACTACGACCAATAATTCCATATTTTGTTTTGTGTAATAAAACCTAATTCTAGATGGTCACATCAATTAATTTATTGAAATAAATCCAAGATATGACTCAACCATAAATGATTTCTTATTAATGAATTTTTTACGGTTTTTATTAATTTAAAAAAGCAATTATGGGATAACTACAACATCTCATTATATAAAATAATTTCAAAAATGTATTTTGATTTTTAAAAGTATTTTAAAGATTATGTTTGAATTTTTTTTTTATTGGTTTGAACTTGGTTCCAAAGGTCAAAAGTACCAGGTTCAAATCCGAGAAAGAATAAAAATCCCCTTATCGTCACAAATATTCAAATGCGGTGACTCCGGGTTATCTGCAAAGCAGATGGTTGTCTTGGAATTAATCGGCTCGCATGACGGGTTAAATATCCAGGTTAAATAAAAAAAATTTGTTTATTGATTGTTGTCTAGAAAATACATGTTAAAATAAGTGTAAATTATCAATTAAGTATATGTTTTATCAGTTGATGCTTGCAAAGATGAAAAGAGATAACCATTTGGGTTGTGGTATACTTATTACGTCTCAGGGGATATAGTAGAAAATTTTATCTATTTTAGGTTTGAATGAATTCAGAACATTCATGATCAACCGAATTAATCGGTATGCATAAATTAGCTCGAAAACACATGATTATCCAAAAAATGAAAGAAGTTAATGGAAAAAAAATACATGGCTAAATTGGAAACATAAAAACCTAGTGGCTTAGCAATTAATTATGATACCTAGGTAGGATCTTATGTTAACTAAGGGGCCGTTTACCAAACGTTTACCAGGGTAAGCGCTTATCAAGTTACATTACTTTACCGGATGATATGACAAGGACCAAAAATCTTACCTGGTAAGAGCGAGACAATGAACAAAAGTCTTACCCTGTAAGTGAAGACGACGACTCTTATCACGGTAAGAGCTTATTGAGTAGATTATTGTATATGGTGATGTTTTCGTGGAGTAATATCTTACCCGGTAAGTAAGTAATAGTGTTGAATTTTACTGGTAAACACTTATTGGGTAAGTTTTTTAGTAAATGGCCCCTAAGAGTATGGTATTAACTTTATGAACTTTTAGATTAACTTTGATAGAGGTTACTTCAAATGTTTGATTTAATGATGAATGATAAATAGGCTAATTTTATGTGTAAGTTATTTGTATGGTATTTAATGAGATGTTACAAATTATTACTTGCATGTTTTTAGGGAGTATAATCATATCATCATAATTCTGGATTCTAGAATGATTATCTTCACTTTAACATGAACAATGGTTCATCAAAGTAAACATATTGCAAGTTCATATGTGAAATGTTCAAAAACACATTCAACTTGTTCACCGTATTAATATGAATTAATAAATGATGTGTGAATATGTTCAAGGTTCTAGATCTCGTTTTAATTACTCCCAAATATAATAAAACCCGTCTATGTGTTAAGTATGAACCAAAAATCACACATAAGATATTTACCACACATTGTTCATAACCTACCAACTTGTGTTATCAAACGAAAATTATGTTCACTAGTGAACATAACCAATATTCACAAGTGAACGCATGAAAATGTGTCTTTATAATAAAATAATGTCTTGTTTGTTGTCTCAATCCTTAACAATAAATAACAATAGCATGGTCAATGTTCACAAGTAAACACATGAATATGTGTGTGTTCAAAAATAAACAATGCTATTAATTTTAGTTACAGAACGATCAAAGAGAGATTTCTGCTGGATAATTAAAGCTATTGATCTTTTTCAATTTGACCCTGTTCACTATAATATACGCGTGTTCAATTTCATTATTTCGAAAGAAAACTCTTGTTTAAACTGTAGATTAGACAATGAACGACTATGATTTTGTTCACAAAGTTAACATTATAATATGATTAACAAATGAAGTAACTCCGACCTAAAGATCAAATTGTAAATAAATTAGTTTAATTTATATATTGTTAATATGCTTTGTTTTGAAGAAACTTATTTCAAAAACCTCCATTTTGGGACATATATTTATGATGTAATTAAAAATGTCTTATATAACTTTATGATAAAAAAGGAAATATATTATAATTTTGTAAGGAAAAAGAATCAAAAATATTTATTTATTTAATATTCTTGTTTGAAATATTTTATCGTATCTTATAAAATATTTGATAAAAATTCTTAAAACTCATTTTTTATACATAAAGTACTATTTGTTAATGCATATTATTTTAAAATTCAAGATTAGAAGTAGATTATGCGTAAGTACAATTTATAAAAACTCTTAACCAAATGTACATAAACATGATTATAAATGATAAACATCTCATTTTAAATATAAAAAATCTAAAATATAATTAGGATAATCATTGAGTTCTAACAGAATACATAATTATTATCTTTATAAAATGTTCTATTATTAAAACAAAAAATAAATTATTTCGTTATTAAACTTAAATTAAATTATAATAAAAAAATTGAATTAAAGAAATTACAGGAAAAAAGAGAACTTTTAAATAATTAATTAATACTAATATCGATTTATTTTTTCAAATATTTATGAATGTCTTCCAATTCAGAGTTTATTCAATAATAAAAACGTTATCGCTTTCTTAAAAACCATAAATTTGTATTATAACATAGATAGAGACAAATAATAAAACGAAACATTAAAATCGAGATATCTTGTTGCATTTCGCGAGTACTAGGGCTATAAACGAACCGAACATTCAGCGAACCATTCGGCGGGAAGTTCGTTTATTTAATAAATGAATGGACATGAACAATTTTTTTTGTTCGTTTAGTTAAACAAACGAACATGAACAAAAGTCTCATTCGTTCATTAATTTATGTTCATGAATGTTCTTTCATTTACTGTTCGTTTATATATTAAATTTAATATATAATCTTTTGTTTATTAACTTTGAATTCAAATAATATTTATTTACGTTCATTTAGCATGTCAATGAACAAATATAAACGAACACGAACACACCTGATTTCTAAACGAGCGAACACGAACATAAAGATTTTCGTTCGTTTACTGTTCGTGTTTGTTCGTTTGTTTGGTTAAGTTAAACAAATGAACATGAACAAACCTTCGTTCGTGTTCGTTCGGTTCGTTTACAACCCTAGCGAGTACCCTTCTAGTACATCAAAATATAGTTCTTAATTAAGCAGGTTTATTAAAATAACAAGAAAAATAAAATACATCACATTTTTTTTGATATAGTTTCTTACCCAAACACTTATCTGGTAAGAACATATCAGTAAAATTCAGTACTATTACCTTGTCGAGTAAGCATTTAACGGATAAGTATTTATCGGATAAGTGTCTAATAAAACAACCCCTAGTACTTTGTAATTTTTACTAAACGAATCCAAAAACTTTGTTTTCCACAAATCTTGGAGAAAAACAATATATTTCATATTAATAAATCATCTCACATAATTAAAGTACTAAAACAACATTTGGATATGTGACAGATTTGCAGATCCATGTTTAGGATTTGGTTTGAATTAACAAACTCTATCACTGACAATAAGATTGTGTTATTAATTAGTTTTCTATTAACATTCAAGATTTAAAATGATGTGAGACGTGCCATGATGACGACCTTAAGCCTTATATGTCATAGCGAACACACGACGTTTTCTAAGACATAACATATGACAACAAATTTATATGTTATATATAATTATACATATATGTCCTCTATTTATTATTCAATAAGGTAACGACATTAAAACTTTTACATTCACATAAATTAACTAGTTTTATAAGTACTAGTTAATTTATGTCCTCAACAAGATTCTAAGAAACTTATTCTTTGGTCTATTCTTCTTAATCTCATTGATAACTAGTGTGAGGGTGCTAATTGTTGCTAGTGACTTCAACGTTATTAGAAGTCCTTCAGAGAAAATTGGTTCCTTTTTTGACTCTAGAGCTATTCGTAACTTCGATGAGTTCATAAGTAATGTTGATATCTCATAAATATCATCAACTGGCAAAAGATTTACATGGTCTAACAGAGCTGGGTCTAAACACAACAAGATTGACAAAATCTTTGTATCAGAGAAGTTCTTGGATGCTTTGCCTAATTCGTGTTGTTCTATTCTTCGCATATATTTATCCATCACTGTCCTCTTCTCCTAAAAGACTCATCGATAGATTTCAACCCTATCCCCTAAAACTTTTCAATTCTTGGATTCAATTGTAAGACATCAAAATTTTGGTGGTGAAAGAATGGAGAGAAGGTTGCTACATCTAGTCTGAATGTAAGTTGACTAACCTAAAAAATAAACTAAAGATGCTAAAAGACATAATCAAGTGATGGTTTTTTTTTGAAGAAAAAGAAGTTGGAAGATGACAGGAAGAAGATTCTGTTTGTCATTGAGATAGGGACATAATTATTGATGTTGAAAATGCAGACGAGTTAACTATTGTTAGAAGATAGGAATCTTTGAAACTGAAGTATGAGATTGAGGCTAAAGTTCGTGATGATCTTTGGCAAAAAGCGAAGGTTAAATGGGCCGTCGAGGGTGATGAGAATACGTATTTTTTTATGGAGTTATAAATCATAAAAAGAACAGAGGGAGTTATATCTGACGGGTTTTGGAAAAAGAAGTCGTCTGAAGTTAAAGCTTCCTTCGTGGAGTTTTTTTAAAAACAGGGGCCAAAATTTTCAGTCAAGGAGTAAATTTGACTTGTCTAATCTTAGTAAACTGTCAGAGAAGGATGCACAATGGCTTGATCAGGATTTTTCTGAAGCAAAAATTAAAGAGACTATGTGGAGTTGTGGAGATGATGCTCTTTTTTCCTGCAATGTTTCTACTGTTGTTTGGAGAAGAATGGAAGAATGGTGGCAGTTTCCTTTTTCCTCATTCTACTCTTTTGGAGCGGTTGTGGAAGGTTTAAAGATGTCTTAGATTTCTTCACTGAAGCCCAATTGTTTGGAGGTTATTTTGTTCGGTGCCTGCTATTCTATTTGGTGCTTCTGGAACAGAGCTGCTTTTGAAAATTTGTACCTAAAAGAAAGGAGTTATTTGATTCGATTGTTGAACTCTTTTAGATGGATGGTATATAGACATAAGGTGTTATAACCGAGTTTTATGGTTATAACGCTTGGGGATGATTTTGTTAACCTGTGAAAGTTGAAGGGTGCATATAAGAAATCGTGTTTAATTATTTTAGCACCACCACTGCCTCGTATTTGTTTATACTTGTTAATTGAGATATTTTGTTTATCTCTTGGGGGAATTGTAAAAAAAAGAGAAAAAGGTTGGAAAAAAAGCTTTCTTTGTGTGTGTGTTCTTTTGAGTCCGAATCAAAAATAGAAACCCAAGGGAAAGAAATAAGAAGCAAGTTTTGTGATTCTTGACTGGATTAATTGTTGCTGTTAATATCTTCATTCCTCTGTGGTTATAAGATGAGTTTTATTTTAAAAACATTATTTGATATGTTTTTGGTGAAGAGACCGTATGGTTTCATACATGGGTTTTGAAGATGTCATATGCTATTCTTAGCATAATTTTGTGTTTTGATATATCATTATAAAAAAGTGGTTGGAATAAGGGTGACATAATTAGGAGGGGTGTATTTTGAGGTAAGGATGACATAATCAGGAGATGTGTATTTTGCTATAAGTGTGGCATAATTAGGAGATGTGTATTATGGGATAAAGAAGACATAATCAACTGTATATTAAAAACTAGGATGCGATAAATGATGCGATGACCTTGGTATTATGGGATAAGGGTGTATTATGGTGTATTATGCGATGACCTTGGTTTATCGCATCTTCTTGATGCGATGAGATGATATTATCGCATCCTTGTGATGCGACAAGTTGGGTTATTGCATCCTATTAATGTGACAAAATGTATTTATTTCATGTGTTGGATGCGATGAGAAGGGTTATTGCACCTGTTTGATGCGAGGAAATGAGGTTGTCTCATCTTTATGATGCGAGAAATTATGGTTTTATCTATATAATGCGACAAGTTTATGTGTAATGCGATAAATGGGTTGTTTTGTTGTTTGATGCGATAAGTGAGTATTGTCTCATCTATTTGATGCGATAAAGAGAGGTTTGATTTGATTAAACATTGTTTAATTGTTATTTATACAAATATGGGTTTATAAAAGTGTTTTGGTGATTTTCACCCTGTAATAGCAATCAAAAAGAGATTTCTCACTAAACCTTATGGTCTAACCCCCATTTTGTGTTTTAAAATATGCATTACAAGTCAGGCACAATAAGAAGATAAAGGGAAGGGAAATTATAGAGGGATCATGATTGCTTACATATATGGATTTTTGGAAGATATGATGTTACTGTACCTGAATACTTGTTATATTTACAAGTCTTGTACTGAGTATTTATAGAAAAATTTGGTAGCTACTTTTGTAATGTAGTCTTTTGTGTGTATTGAGAGCAAATGTGTAAATCTGTATTTCATGATATATGAAATATGTGGTTATATGCATACGTGAATTTGGGGTGTTACATAAGGAGAGTTTGAAAGACGTTATTGTTTGGAGAAATATAAAATCTATAAGTTTAAACTGTAAAAACACAAAAGTTAAAAGAATTTTTTTTTTAAATAATCACGTCTTGTACAAAATGCATGCCACGGTGCCTCGAGGGGCCATAGTGTGAGTCACACGTTACGGAAATGCTATGGACCTTATCGTAACGACAGATGCGTGTCTTACGACATGGTGCACCATGCCACATGCCATGGTGCACTTTTTTGAACATTGAGAATCACACATTTCTTATTTTTAATCTTAAAATACGAAGAAAATATTATATACTTCAAATGTATTTTATAAAAGATGTCAAACACGATATTTATATATGACAAATTATTTTATTTTATTTACCTGGATTAGAACCCGATGTAGATGAGCTTATTTAAGTGGAATGGGGTTCATTCGACAATCTGTTCCATATGGATAAAACGATAAAACCTATAAACCTTTTATAAACCTCTAAATATTAATCACGAATAATTTTTATTATCGTTTTAAGTTAAAGTATTTAAATAATCTATTACTTTAAACTTTCAAATGTCATTACATATGCAATGAGAATATTTAAAAATTAAGTAGAAAAAATGTTCCAAATGCTGAGTTCATATTTAACTTTCATTGTGAAATTAATTATTTTTTTAATTTCAAGATGACAGCTATAATGAGTATAAGAACATAAATATTTTCTAGACAAATACTGAAATGGCAACATCACATCAATCTGACGTCTATAAGTATGATACAGAATGAGTTGTATTAAAAATACTGAAATGATATAACAAAGTTGAATTCAAAACACCTTCTCTGTCCAAGGTTTAACAGTAAACCTTCAAATACGTCCATTGGTGGTTGATGTTGAACATTTCAACATAAACATAATAAGGAGGATCCATGTGTCATGTAAAGAAATTACAATCATATAAAAAGCTTATTAATACGACTTATTTATGATAAGATTAGATTCAATATAATTTATGAAACCATGAAGGAATCGATCAAGAAGAGTCATTCAACTTAAATTATGCATTTCTAATGAAGGAATGAATTTGTTGCGTTTTCTTATTCTTTTTTAAATCTTGATCAGATAAATGGATGTAAAATCATGGCATATTGAAAATGAATGAATAACTACCTCTTATATAGGTTATTTAGAGGGATAAAATCGTCCATCGAGATTCTACAAGAAACATTTTATAATGAACAATAACTAGTGGTCAATAAATGTAATATAACCATACTCACTTGTATATTAGTTAACACATCAAGAGGTTGATAGTTAAGTCTAGATATATTACGAGTATATTTATGACAATTTGAAGGTGTGGAATCACATAAACAATCACTTTCATAAAAATGAATAAAATGCACAAAAGTGGATGTATAGAACTATGTTGTGAAAAGTTGGTTAATATTTGTTGATATAATGCTTTGATTTTTTTTTTCAAAATTTTTGAGGTTTACTTATCAGACCTGGATTAGGAAATTCTTAGCGGCCGTTTACCAAACACTTATCGGTAAAAAATTTAACACTATCATTTACTTATCGGGTAAAATTTTAGTCCATCAAAACGACATCGTATGCAACAATTTACCCGGTAAGCGCTTATCATGGTAAGAGTCGTCGCCCTCACTTACCGGGTAAGACTCTTGGTCCTTGTCTCACTCTTACCAGGTAAGATTCTTGGTCCTTACCATATTCATCTAGCGAGGTAATGTTACTTGGTAAGCGCTTACCTGGGTAAGCGTTTGGTAAACGGCCCCTTAGTTATCCTTATCAGATCAGGTTTTAGGGATCTATAAATATCTCTTAATAGATGCTCTAGAATTATGTAGAAAATAGTCTAAAGTAGTTCATTAGCATATGGAACTAGTATAATTTGTTTTTTTTCTTTCGATATGATAAAGCTTCTTCTCTTCTGTTAACTTCAGTCCCACATTTAATATTTTGTTTTGCTTCTCTTGATCAATTGAGGTTCTTGATTTCGTACAACAAATTGGTATCAAAGCCAATTTGGCCAATTACTCATCTGTGTTTATAATTAAGCGAAACGATGTTACCAATGAGCATAAAAATCGACAAGTTTATAGGGAGAAATAGTTTTGGTCTATATAGATCAAGATGAGAGCTTTGCTTAAGTCGCAAGGACTATGGGCACTGCTATCAAAAGAGAAGAAGAAAGCTAAGGCATTTGAAAAGGAACCTGGAAACGTTGAAGTCGACCACGGTCTTGAATCTTTGGAGGAAAGGGCATATTCGACGATCCTACTATGCATGTCCGATGATGTATTACCGAGGTAGCAGACGCAGAAACAACATTAGGTCTCTAGTTGAAGTTGGAAAGTTTATACATGACAAAATCTCTAACTAACAAGCTGCTTCTCAAGCAATGTCTGTTCGGTATCTGTATGATGGAGGGAACACCTCTCAAAGAACACCTTGACAAACTAAATACTATATTACTAGACCTCCTTAATATAGAAGTCAAGATAAATGGCGAGGATGTTGCCCTTATATTGTTGGTTTCATTAACATCGTCATATGAAAATTTTGTGCAATCTTTTGTTGTTGGAAAATAAACTGTCTCTAGAAGAACTAAGGTCAGCGCTACATTCTAGAGAATTGCGCCACAGAGCATTCGGAGAAGCAGTAGAAAATCATGTTGCTGGTCTAACGGTCAGCAGTGAAAGGGATCCGGGTCTGGAAAAAAGAAAATCAAGAAACAATTCCAACCCAAGGAACCAAAAGCAAACGACATCTACAATTACTGTAAAGAACCTGACCTGTAAAGAACCTGACCATTGGAAAAAACAACTGTCTGAAGAAAAAGCATAAGGCTCCAATGGCTGTTGTTGCACAAGGTGGGATAGATAGTGATTCTGAAGAGGATTTGCTTCTCGTGGCAGACGTAGTACCTCACCAAACCGATAAGTGGGTATTGTATTTTGGTTGCTCCTATCACATGTGTCTTAACAGGGAATGGTTCGACGGCTTTAAGGAATTCAATGGAGGTAACGTTGTTATGGGCAATGATGCCACTTGCAAAATCGTGGGTATCGAAACCATCTGAATTCAGACAGATGATGGAAGAAATCAGAACTGTAACAAAAGTTAGACATATCCCACAATTGACAAATAACTTAATATCTCTTGGAGTTTTGGACGCTAAGGGTTCTAAGTTTTCAGGTGAAGGTGAAGTCATGAACATGAGCAAGGGTTCATCGGTGATATTGAAAGGATTTAAAAGAACACTTTGTACATCCTACAGGGTACTACATTGATTGGTTCTGCTGCTGTAGCTTCTCTATCAGGAACTTCCTATAATATGACTAAGTTGTGGCATATGCGACTTGGTCACATGGGTTAAAAAAGGATGCAGATCTTATCCAAACGAAACCTTCTGTCAGGCCACAAAGTTACAAACTTTGAGTTCTATGAACCCTGTATTTTTGGAAAGAAGCCCGAAGGGGTGCATCTTAGTCCATTAAAGGGACAATCTGGGCTTTTTCATAGAGCAAATAAGTATCTGTGCTCTTTCAAGAACATATATGGTATTCCTAAAAGAGTAATCTGGGTACCTCACAATACGTCTGCACATAAGGGGAGATGTCGTATGAACAAGTCAAGTTAAGGTGGAGAGTTGTTGAGATAATGCCTTGGAACTTTTATGTTTTTGGAAACTTTTAGGGTTTCCTTATCAGTCCTGGATTAGGAAACTCATAGTTATCCTTATCATATTAGGTTCTAGGGATCTATAAATATCTCTTAATAGATGCTCTAGAATTATGGAGAAAATAGTCTAAAGTAGTTCATCAGCATTTGGAACTAGTTTTTATTTTGCTATAATAAAGGTTCTTCTATTCTGTTAAATTCAGCCCCACATTTAATATTTTGTTTTACTTTTCTTGATCGATCAAGTTTCTTGATGTTGTACAACAATATCTAAAACTCGAAGTAGGAACAACTATATATATATATATATATACACACACACACATACACACATACACTTGATCTTTGTTGGTCCCATCTGATTCTACAAGAGTTAATAGGCAATAGTTTGTAGAAGGAGGGATGAATACAAACACAGTAACTTTCACTTTTAAAAATTATATATTGATAAAGAAGATCAATGCATATTTTACAGATTGTTTGCGAAAGAGATAGAATACAGAACCTATCTCAACAATCTAAGATACACACAAAATTACATATAGCAATAAGAAAAGACTTGCTATAAGAAATAAGGTAAGAAGAATTGTGCTCTTCACTTGTTAAAGTGGGTCTTTCTCTCAGGCAGAGAGAAGAGAGAATTAACTTCTTGGGTAAGTTTAGAGTGAGGAAGATGATAATTGAGAGGAGAACTATTTAACTACTTATACCCATTGCATTAAATGCAACTCAGAAGGTATAAGGCACGTGGTAAGCTTTTAGAGAAAAACTTGTCTTTTTTGTAGTATATAGTTCTTTTGGCTGTATATGAACAATTCTCTTTCAAATGTAGGTAAGCACGTTTAGAGTAAAAGGGGTGGCTCCGTACTGTACTGTACTTAGAAAGGTATGGGATTGTCCTCTGTGTGCAGAAGGACAAGACAAAAACTAATCTTGCTCGACAAGATTCATTTGATCGCTAAACATCGGAATGACGCTGAAGGTCTCATCAGTGTTCGTTGAATCTTGGATAGACTTTACACTTGTGTAGACGAGCTTGTTATCATTGAAAACTGCTTCAGATCACGAACTTGCTGGTCTGTAATCTTCAGCTTCTATCTTTGACACCGCTAAAGGATCTGTGGTGTGAATTTTTTCTTTCTGAAGTATATCGGTCTCTGAACGAATTACAATACATGTTCAACGATCATTGAATAGACTTAGTGATAATTGCTGAAACTGAATGCAAAGATAATACACTTCGATAGATAAAAGGGATCATCTTCAAATCATTGAGAGAGAGAATCAATAATCTTCCCCTACTTGATGATGACAAAGCAACATAAAGAAAATTACTTAAGTTACATCAATAAGGAAAAGGTACTAGTAAAATACTTGTCCCTTTAAATGTTATGAGATCTTTTTCAGTGATACACTTTACTTATGTAAATTACTTAAAGTTGTAAAGGATTACAAGTTCAAGAATAAACTGACATAAAATGATAACTAAAACTGAAAGCATGTTTACTAACTAGAAAGTTGTGTTAGTGAATGTAAGAGAACTAGAACTCATAAGTGCTTGTCCTTTTTACTCTTTTTCAGGGATCTTTTCAATGAACTAATACTTTCATTGAATATTAAACAAGGGAAAATATTACAAGTCGTTTATCGGTTATGGTAGACCTAATACATAAAGGCTATACACTAAAAGTAAAGAAAAGAAAATAAGATTACAAGATAGAAAGAATGTCTAATCTAATATTTTGAATATAACCAAGTACATCTTCTCCAAGCTTCTTGTGTCTCATCATTTCATTTCTGATCTTTCGCTCCATCACCTCTCCAAATATATCATCATTGATCCAAATCCTTGGATACTCTAAGTGATCTATCAGACAGAGGTGGAACTCGGATACTCGTTGGAACCTCTATTCATCGTCATAGTTAATGAACATAAGTCCATGCTCAAGTTTCACGTGCACTATATTGGGTATGTAGGGACCCTTCTTAGGAAATGATAGGTTTAGCTTTGAGAGATCCATATTCTTTTGATTCTTCAGAATTTCATCCAGAGAAAATTTTGTCTCGTGCTCGTTCTTGTTGGATGGTCCTTCTTTAGGTTCTGAAAGGTGTTTTCTTCGATAGGGCGGCTTCTTTGAAAAACAAGGGACTTCGATGATCTTGGACACCTTATTGAATAAATCATTAAGGACATCTTCAATCACAAGCTTGTACTTTGATTTGGATCGCTAAATCGTCTGTCGAATCTCCAACCACTCATAGAAACCATACTGACAGAGGTAAGAAGGGTACTCGGTGATAGCATCTAGATTCTCTCGGAAAATGACCATTGAGACAAGGAGTCCACCATCATTCATCCGTCCGTCGATGTTGATGTTTGAGATCTTGTAGGGACTTATCATTTTCTCGATCCTTTTCTTGCACCATTTCAGATCTCGGCCTTTCAGCGTCAGCGCCTGTTGATGTTCTCGTTCAGCTTGTGACAATAGCTAGGCCTGAGATTTGACAGGATCTTTCTTCTTCAGCTTCCCTTTGGCCAGAGCTTGGGCAGCTAGAGTCTTGACCAACTCTAGACTGTCTTTCCGATGTATGCTCAGTTCTTCTTCAACTTTCATGGACTCTTCTGTTTCAACATCAGTGAGGAAATCAAACTCGTCACAACCAGATGTATAAAGAGAGATTTTTACTCTAGTTTGATCGAGCTGGTTTATCAGCTGAATCCTCCTCTAGTCTTCATCATCTTCAGATGTTGGAATTTCAGCTTCGCCTTCATCTGATGGACCAGAAGGGTTTGTTGGAGCAGAGAGTAGAAGAGAAGAGGGCTCAAATTATGAGGAAAATGGTATAAACCTGGAGGATTGAGCTACCTTAGATGGATCGATTGTCTTGAGAATGATGGCGAGATTCCCGTCTTTAGCCACTCCCTTGCCTTTGTCTTTGGAGGAGGAGTGCTGGTTCCCTGAGACTGAGGGTCTCTCCCCCTGGGAAGCTAGTTCCCTAAAGAAGACTCCCTTCAGTACTGGTTGTCTCTGATGGAACTGAATGTTGAAGTCATCATCATCGTCATCTTCATCATCATTATTGTCTCCAAGATCCTTTCTAGCGTCAGAGATATGAGGTTCTTTGTCCTCATCTTCATCGTCTTCATCATCATCCTCATCACCAACATTTGGCAATGTAAAGGTGGAGGGATGGTCTTCATGAATAGCCGGAGCTATCATGGCATCATCATCGTCTTCAGCTTCAGCGTTAGCGTTAGCATTAGCGTTGATCGCATCCTCAGCGGCAAGAATAACATATGTGTGAGGAATAAGAGCAAGGTCTTTAGAGGCAGCTTCAGCAGTCTCCATGGCAACAATTTTCTTACCCTCATCTTTCTCCCCCTCTTTGTCATTATCAAGACGTGAGGAGAGATCATTAAGACTTGAAGAGAGGTCTTCAATTCGGTGCTTGATGTTGGATAGAGCTTCTTTCTAGAGTAGGTTGAACGTAGCGGCCATGCCTGGTAAGCTGAGCCTGGACTTCGTCTGCTTTGCTAGCGAGAGCATCTACGGCCTCAATGTTGGCTTTAACCTACAACTTCACTTCGTTCAAAGACTCCTTGACATCACGGACCTTAGCTTTGACAGCACAGAGGTCACTAGTCACTTCTTCCTTTGAAGGCATTGCCTTGTGTACCTCGTCCATCTTATCGAGGACGGTGGCCACAACGAGCATTAGCAACTTCATATCCTCAGTCATGTCATAGACGTCAGTCTCTATGGATGTGGGTTTAGTTCCTGAAGGACCTGTAGAAATAATAGGGCGTTGAGCATAATGAGCTCGAAGGAAAGGGAATATCCTAGAACAGATGGAGGCAACGATATGTCATCCATCTAGCCCCTCACGCTAGTCTCGATCTTTGGATTGGATTACCATCGGTAGATGGGTGCTTCCCTCTCGTCTTATCTCTTGCTACAGGTGGTAGATCCACAAAGGTAGGAACATCGTTCTTTTCCACGACCAGGGTCATGTTCTGTTTGAATCGCCGCCCCTGCGGCTTGTGTCTTTTTTTCCACTACGTCAATGTTTGGAAAGAAGATAGCTTAAGTATTTGGTCTGTGACCTAATTAGAACCCACTTTTTGACCTTTCTTTTGAACTTTAGGCCGAATTTCGTGGTTCAAGCCCAAATAAATTAGATTTTTTTGCCTAATTTTCGGTCTAGATTCAAACCTAAAAGCGTTGTTAGGTTTTTAAGTTAATCCTTGGAATCCCAAGTTTTTTAGTTTTGTTGTTAATTAATTTTCGATTTATTGGATTGAATTTAATGTTTAAAGTTATTAAACAATATATAGTTTGTCTAGAAAGACCCGGGGTTTAGTTTGGTTGTTTTATTTATTTGAACAATTAAAATGCATAATTACAAAGGTTGCCAATTTATTTTAATTTTTCTTGATAAGAACAAAATGTAAAATAGAATAAGACATATTGTATTTCTATTTTCAAATTTTGTAATTATCGGAAGACGACATTCCAAAAAAGTCAAGACATACTCCCTTGAGTCCACCATGATGGCAAGGCTAGTGGAAGTTTGAAGACGTCCTTAGACTGATTATGTTGTTGTGATTATTTTTTTTGCGTTTTTATTTTTGCTTATTATTATTGCTATAATATTTCAAAACTTTTAGTTTCAAATGCAAATTAAATTTTAGATCAATAATAAAAAATAATATTTTAATAAATTTGTTATGATTATCAAATTCAAACCGATTTTTGGATAAGCTTTTAAAACAAACATTTTAATTTTAGATAAAATGACACGTTTTTACAAGTAAATAGAATGTTTTCTAAAATTCGAACATTTCACAAATGTAAACTAAATTCCTCCCATTTAAGGTACTTGTCAAGGCTAATGGATTCTGGTATGGTCAGTGCCTAGCCAATCATGTCAGATGATTGTAATGTGAGACAAAGACCGAAATAATGTTAAGTTAATAATTGCATTTGGCCACTCGCTTAGATAGTCATGTTTTGGACAACTGATCCTAACAAACTCTAAATCAAGTGTTTATGTAGGATCATGATACCTTAGTATGACTAGTTTACTTGAAAATTTTATAAACAGTTGCATTGGCCATCTATGAGTATTTTCAAGCCGTTGTAATGAGATTAAACTTGTCAGTTCCAATATATGATATATTGAATAGAATCCCACGAGCACCTAAGAGTTACGTTGAATGTAATTGGATGATACATACCTAAATAACTTATTTTCATAGACAGTTGCATTTGCCCATCTATGGAAATTGGTGAAATATGAATCTTAGCTCAGATAAAATTATTTTTTAAATGTTAATTACTTTTATTTGAACCATTTCTCGATTTGTGCGTGTCATCCTTGCGCAGGGGCCATGCTAATCTTCTCTGTATCTTCACATATTTATCCCCAAAAAATGGAGAGTCAGAGTCCGAGAAGACCAAAAGTCAATCACCGGAGAAGGAACAACGGTGAAACACATAAACAAGTCGAGTCGACGTGTCGAGTTGGTGTATCGAGAGGAAGGAACTTCGAAGACACACAGAAGAAAAGCGAGTCGGTGAATCGTGGTTTGGGGTTCAAAGTGGAAGAATCACTTCACAAGTACGCAACCAGTTTCTATGTTACAAATTTACCAGATGCTTTGGAGGAGAAGTTTCTTTGGGGCAGGATGAAGGAATTGGGTAGGGTGGTCGACGTGTTTATTGCAAGGAAGAGGGACTCGAGGGGTTTGAGATTTGGTTTTGTTAGATTCCTGGGTATTAAAGATGTCAAACGAATGGAAAAAGCTTTATGTGAGGTTTCCTTTGGTTCGTTAAAGCTAAGGGCAAATGTGGCTAAGTATGGTAGGAAAGCCACGAGGGAGGTGAAGGGCACTTCACTGGATAAGAGTTATGCTCAAAAGGTGGAGGCCGAGACCTCAGTGAGGAAGGATCATCAGGTTCTCAGAGGCTCTGGTTCGTACGCTGATGCTGTCAAGAACGGAGTTTGCAAAAAGGCGATTAATTTCCGGGGTCATAAGAGTCTTCCTTTCAAGTTTTCTTCTTCGAATGAAATGAAAGGTAAGCTGAAATCGTCTCTTATTGGGAAGTTTTGTAGCTTTGATGTGTTATGTAATTTTCAAAAATTTGGGGAAATTACAAGTTCATAGGAGTTGTTAGTCAGATATCTGGGGGGTTTGTATGCTCAGGTTTGCTTAAAGAGTTATGCCGATGCTCAAAACTTTCTGTTCAATAATAATAGTGTTTGGAGTGACTGGTTTAGCAAATTAGATTTTTGGAACGATAAGTTTGTGGTCAAGGAWAGGAWWGCTTTTGTCACTATTCATGGTGTGCCAATCCAAGCTTGGACCCCTAGTGTGTTTGCTGCTATTGCTGGTAGATGGGGAGAAGTTATAATTCCTGAAAATTGTTCGGTGGTTAGCAGGAATCGGGAATTTGGGAAAGTCGGTATACTTACTGGTGAGGAAAACTGGATTATGGATTCTCTTGAGATAATTGTTGATGGGATCCTTGTTCATATTCGCGTGGCTGAAGATATTGCGGAGGGCATGTACATAGGTTCCTTTTTCGAGGATACTAACAGAGACTCGGATTCGGATTCGTTTTGTCATTCAGAAAATTTATTCGATGACGACTTCCTTTCTTCTTCTCTGAGTCAGTCTGATTTCTCGCAGTCTCGGCAGACAAAGGAGGATGAAGAGGATCAGTCGAGTCGTGGTTGTCGGAATGGACCCTCGGTCGAGTGTAAAAGCAGGGAACCCATCTCACCTAGCCATGATCAGCTTGGGGATCAAAATGTGGAGGCGGATGGATTTATTTCTCATGAAGTTGACACCGGTGAGGGCTTTGGATTGGTTAATGATGGGGACGTTAAAAGTGGGCCGATGGTGAATAACTTTAATCCACTAGGGCTTCAAGATGGGCCGGTTTCTCAGGATGGCCCTTTTGGAACTGTGCCTTCTAGGGATCTCGGGAATGAGGTATTAGATCTCAATACTTTTCCGAAGAGTTTCGGATTTACAGATGAGGTGGATGGTCAGAAAGAAGAAGAGATTGCTCCGGTTGAAGATATARGGGGATCTGACTCCTCCTTGGATGATTTTGAATATGAACTGGAAGATAGTCAAGCTTGGTCGATTGTCTCGAGGAAAAATGATTTGCGTCTGAAACGTCGAAGAAARTKCGGTACTARWTCTAAAAAGGTTCTGGAGGTCGAGGAGTTCAATAATGAGGTAGTAGGTCTTGACAGGGTGGTAGAGGAGGATCCGATTGTTGTTCTGGATTCCGAGGTTCCCATTGTAGAAGTTGATGAAACTATTCGGGTTGGTTGTATGGTTGGTTTTAAGTTGGAAGGGAAAGAAGAGTTGGTTAAAGATTCCTTGCAAGTTGATGGAGATGTTGGTTGTTTATGTTAAAAATTCTTTCATTTAATGTCAATGGTCTTGGGGGAGGCGTCAAAAGGAAGTGGGTGAAGGAGCTCAAGCAGGTTAACAGAGTGAGCTTTCTATGTATTCAGGAGTCTAGAATTTCCAAAGAGTCTTTTCCTAAAGAGTTTTTATGCTCTTCGGTGTGGGGGGTAGGAATGTTGAGATGGCCTCGGTTGATCCGGTTGGTAGGTCGGGTGGTCTGGTCTCCTTTTGGGACCCATCTATTTTCATCAAGATTAACTCTTTCTCGGATAGGAATTATTTGATCGTTATTGGTACTTGGCGTCCCAACGGGGTCAAGTTAGGTATTTGTAATGTCTACGCTCCTTAAGATGCCAGTGGTAAAGATCGGTTGTGGTCATCTCTTAAGGATCTTGTGGAGTCTTTAGTTGTTGATGTTTGGATTTGCTGCGGTGATTTCAATGTTGTTAGAAGTCGGGAGGAAAGGGTTGGGTCCGAATTTGATGCTGGAAGTGCTTTGGTTTTCAATAATTTTATCTCTGAGATCTGGTTCTTGGATCTCAAATTGGGCAGTCAAAAGTTCACGAGGAAAAGTGCTGACGGTGATAAATGGAGTAAACTGGATCGTTTCTTGGTATCTCAGAGTTTTCTCGGCTTATGGCCTAAGGCTGGTGTGACTGCGCTGCCGTTTTTATATTYGGATCATTGTCCTATTCTGCTAGATGGCTGTGACGTYGATTTTGGGCCGATCCCTTTTAAAYTTTTTAATTCTTGGCTTAGTGATCCTGAATTGGTGCAGATGGTGAAAGAGGGTTGGATAAGGAATTGCAATGGGTACTCGAATCCAAACAATATTCGGTTTCTTTTATCAAATTTAAAGCGGCTGAAGGTGAAGATTAAAGCTTGGAGTATCTCAAGATCGGCCTCTTCTAGAGCTGAGAAGGCTATTCTTACTGCTAAGATCAACGATCTAGATTCGAAAGCGGTAGCTGGTAATCTGAACGCTGTTGATGCGCAAATTAGAACAGATACTATGAAACGTATTTTGGAGATTGATGAAGCGGTTATTAATGATCTCAGGCAAAAGGCAAAAGCCAGGTGGACTCTCGAAGGCGATGAAAATTCTTGTTTCTTTCATGGTCTTCTTCGTTGCAGATATAACAAGTTAAATATTCATGGTATTGGTGTAAATGGAAGATGGATTAGAGATCTGATAGAGCTGAAGAAAGAAGCTATTGCTTTCTTCAAAGAGAAATTTTCGGAAGATAAGGTGTGTCGGCCGTCTTATAAGAGCAACCATTTCAAAAGAATCTCGCTAAGTCAAATGGAGACGCTCGAGTTGCCTTTCACTATGGAGGAGGTTAAAATCGCTGTTTGGGGCTGCGGTAATGAGAAAGCGCCGGGGGCTGATGGTTATTCTTTTGCTTTCTTTAAAAAGTTTTGGGATGTCATTGGTGAAGATGTGTTCAAAGCGGTCAAGGCCTTCGAGGCCAATGCTGATATCGGAAGGGGATGCAATGCTTCTTTCATTACTCTTGTTCCAAAGGTTAAGGACCCTTTGTCGTTCAAAGACTATAGGCCGATTAATCTTATTGGTTGTGTTTGTAAAATTGTCTCCAAGTTGCTGGMGAATAGACTCAAAGGGGTGTTGGATTCRATTATCGGGAAGGAGCAGTCRGCTTTCATTAAGGGTCGWTRCATTCTGGATGGTCCGYTAATTGTTAACGAGTCTATTTCTTGGGCTAGGAAGGCAAAGCGTAAAGTGTTAATCTTCAAAGCTGACTTTGAGAAGGCGTTTGATAATTTGAACTGGGATTTTTTAGACGAGGTTATGTGGCAAATGGGTTTCAGTAATACCTGGAGAAAGTGGATACGWGGAWTTCTMTCTAATGCTAGTGTATCTATTCTTGTGAATGGAAGCCCTACGGAGGAGTTTATCATGGAAAAAGGTGTGCGACAAGGTGACCCTCTTGCACCTTTCCTTTTTTATAATCGCTATGGAGGCTCTTAGGGTGGTTATGTTTGAAGCTCGTATTAAAGGTGTTTTTAACGGGTTGACCCTCCCTAGAGGTGGCCCTATAATAGAGATTCTACAATATGCTGACGACGCTCTATTTTTGGGGGAATGGTCAGTTTCGAATGGCCTAAACTTGATTCGTTTGCTAAGATGTTTTTATCTTTCATCGGGGTTGAAAATTAATTTGCAGAAAATTTGTTTATATGGCATTGGCACGGGCATAGGTGAAGCTGAGTTGCTTGCTCAAAGAATGAATTGTAAGTTTTCTTCTATCCCGTTTCTTTATTTGGGTCTTCCGGTAGGCGCACAGATGGGTAGAAGAAGTAATTGGAATAAGTTAGTGGATAAATTCCAAGAGAAACTCTCAGCCTGGAAGGCCAAATCTTTATCGTTTGGTGGTAGGAAGATTCTTTGTAAATCGGTGCTTGGTAGTTTGGGTGTTTATCTTTTCTCTCTTTTTAAAGTCCCGGAAAATGTTCTTAGCACTCTTGAAAGCCTTCGGAATCAATTCATTTGGGGCTGGACTGGTCAGAGCAGGAAAATGATCTGGGTTAGGTGGAAAGTTACTTGTAATTCAATGGATAAAGGCGGTATTGGTATAGGTAGTCTGAAGGCGCTCAATTGGAGTCTTCTTGCTAAGTGGTGGTCGCGGTTTTTAAACGAAGAAGGTAGTCTGTGGAAAGATTGCATAAAGGCGTTTCATGGGGCTAGTGGGGGTATTTTTAGCGACGGTTGCAAAAAACCCGGTGTTTGGGGAGCTATTGCAAAATGGGACACTCTCATTCAGAAAGTTGGGTTGAATGTGAACAATTTCTAGTCGGTTGATGTTAATGGCATGCGTCGATGGGCTCTATCAGAGGACGGGGTTTTTTCGGTTAAATCGTGTCGGGGAAAGATCAAGGTAGGTGTTTTACTTTCTGATGGAAGGGTAACGAAGTGGAACAAATCAGTGCCAGGTAAAGTGAATATGCTTATCTGGCGTCTTTCAAAGTCTAGACTCCCCACTAGACTTAATCTATCATTAAGAGGTGTTCGGGTGAGCTCTGTTCTATGTCCTTGCTGCCTAAGTCAGCCAGAAACGGAAGGTCATCTTTTGTTTGGTTGTTCGACTACTAAAGTGATCGGGGCGTATGTTAAGAATTGGTGGTCGGGTTTTCCTTGCCAAGCTACCAATTTGGCGGAATTTTTTTCTGCAGCTCAATTCCCCTACAAAGGGAAGAAGGGTAATGAGGGTTTGGAAGTAATTCTTATGGCGTTCATTTGGATGATTTGGACGAATCGAAATACGTTGGTCTTCAATAAACCCGTTAAAAACCCGATGGTGATTTACAAGGATATTGTGCTCTTCTCCTTTAATTGGATTAGACTTAGATCGAAGTCTTGTAATTCCCTTGATTGGAATGTTTGGTGTATCAGCCCTTTAACGACTTTTTTGTAATGTGCTAGCCTCTTGCTAGCCTTGGTGGTTTTTTATAATATTGCTGTTTCTAAAAAAAAACTTTTATTTGAGATTTCAAAGTTACTAAAATTGAACTTATAATGTAAATGTCTACTTCCACCTCAAATACAAACACAAACGCAAACAACTAATCCCAATATACATTTCGGTTTATCCTTTATAAAGAAAAAAAAATGAATGAGACGAACTTCCCAGAATGGTTTTACTTTTTCATCCTTAGGCATGAAAATAAGTTCTACGTTACTCCCTCCAAACACTCCTGCTAGAATTGTTTCAACTGAAGTCACTATTGCTTATGATACGTATGTCAACGAGTCATTGTATGTTTGTTGCCTTATGGTAGCTTCAATGATTCCCAAGTTATTGTGGGATCGAAGACATGATTGTTTGGGATATGATTACCTCACTGAAGTCTGTGTTTCAGCTGCAAGCCAAGTAGGAGAGATTTGATACAGTCAAGGCATTGATTAGTTAAACTAATAACACTTGTCTGAATCAAATATGTTGGAATCGAGAAACATAATTTTGAACTATAAAGGATGAGATTGATTTATGCCTTAAGTTCAAAATAAAATATCATGAAGCCAAAGGATCACAACAATTCTAACATATGATTGATTTGATCGATTAGATTGCTCAAGGAAAAAAACATTTACATAGCCTTGGAGGCGGTGGCATGTTGCTAGACGCTTACCACCGTCTATGTTACTATGTACCATGTGCAAGTGGGAGAATGTTAGTTATTATATGCCCATGACATGTGTCACACAAGAATACTACTAATAGTATGTAGACCTAGAAGGTCACATACAAAGAATAAGTTTTCCTCCATTTGTAGAAACTCAAGTTAAATCAAGATTATTGTAGGAATAATTATTCTTGAAGGATAATTATTAAAATATGTGTTAAAGTGTAATTATGATTATTACGGGGTATTGTCGGTAAATGTATACAATGATATTAAATTTTAAGATAATTATATAAGTATTAGAGATGATTACAAATCCTTATTTTGAATTATAATTATCTATAATTTAGACCATATAAATAAGGTGATAGACTAAATCAATTTCTAGATTTAGCCTTCAGAAAAGAGACCTTTCCTTTTTTGTATACACATAATTAGATCTAGTGTTTTGGACAAGCACCTGATGAAGGCGTTAAGCATGCTCGTGTGTGGATCACCTGGTTAGGGAAGTATTTCACGATGAAGGATCTAGAAGATGTGACATATATCCTTGTCATAAAGATCTATTGAGATAAATGTAAATTCTTAATTTGATTAAGCCAGAGTACATAAAGACTCAGTGTGCTAGTACTAAAGAGGACATGAACCTTATGAAAGGTGTTCCCTTCGAACATCAATTATATCATTTATGCCATGTTATATACTGGACCGACCATCAGTTCTATCATTTTTGTCATGTTATCTACTAGAACGGATGTCTCGTATGTCCTAAACATGACGAGCATATATCAGTTAAACCTAAGTGATGCTTACTGGGTAGCAATAAAAGATATCCTAAAGTATCTGAGAAGAATTAAGAATATGTTCTTACTGTACGACGATCAGGAAAGAGATCTATGTACCCAAGGGTATACAGATACTAGTTTCCAAATCGATCATGATGACTTTAAATTGTAGTCGGGATACGTGTTTATGTTAAACAGTAGTGTTGTGAGTTGGAAGATATCCAAGCAAAATACGATAACAATTTCAACTACAGAATCAGAGTACATTGCAGCGTTCGATGCTGCAAAATAAGTTGTTTGGATGAAGAAATTCATCTTAGACTTAGGAGTGGTTCATAGCATATGAGACCCTATCAAGATTTATTGCGACAATGAGGGTGTCATAGCTCAAGTGAAAGAACCAAAGTCACATCAACACTCCAAGCATATTCAGAGACGATATCACCTGATTCGAGAGATTATTGATCGAGGTGACGTGAAAATATGCAAATTTTTACCAGAAGATAACCTAGCAGACCATCAAACCAAGCCTTTAAGTCATAGCAAACATGGTCATACTAGTCATACTAGTTTGATAGTCTTGGGTTAATAGATTAGATGAGAATAGGATTGGTTGAGATCCGACTATGATCTAAAGAGAAGGAATAAAGTTGACCATCATCTAAGCTTCTCAAGACAAAGGTATACTATCCGAAGAAGATCCATATAAGGTATGTTCTTCTCTTTTAGATGATGTAGATGACAAAGCAATGATCTCCAAGGATGTGGTCAATGTGACACTGGTTGATTTAGCTTGTATACCAATATTACTAAATGCCATGGGAACTTGTGGACCATGGATAACTTGCAAAAAGATTGTTAGATAAGTAATGTCCTCCTCCTTAGATGACTTAATAGGTTCATCGGATTATGCAGGTGAATGTGATGGTGAGGCCATTGGAGTAGTGATGAAGGTGGTTTGGATCTGGGGTGGATCCTTGTTTACACCACTCACCAACAAGGATGAAGTGGTGGATTTGACGAGTTCTATCTTTTGTACAACAATACCCTTTTGGGAGGATACTTAGGAGCTAGTTGGGTGATAAGATACCAAGGACTCGAATTGACGAATTTCAATATCCGTAAAAACTTTAGAGTCCTTGGATAGTGTTTTAGTCCTTTGGGAGGACCGAGTCTTCTTTGAAGATCCTAGTTTGGCTAAAGATTGTGACTTTTGTTTTTGTTTCGAGGGAGTAGATATCAAAGGTTATTTTGAAACCATAGCCTTTATTGAAATATGTCCGACTGTAGCTACCAAGGAAGTTGTATGAGAATAGAATACACCTTTAGACCTTACATAAGATTTCTTACTTTTCTTGGTTGGCCATGAAGAAGGTGATAGAGAGGAGAGTGTTTTGTTTCTCTTTTCGGATAAGGAAGCAATTTTGGCCAATAAAAATTGCCTATTGCCTCTCTATCTGAATAGGAATTCCATATCGGTCGTAGAGATTGGGTAAAAGAGATTATGCATGTGGGCATTGGTGGTTTCGATGGAAGGGCCTTCTTTTAGAAGATGTTGGAGGTTATGTGGTTGATCTCTAGTGTTGATTTATCATATTCACTTGGAATCTATCTCCAAGTTTTTCACGATAAATAGAGCCAATAATCGAACAATCGAGACATCCAAAATTGACCATAAATTTAATCAAAACATCAAAAATCAACCATAAAAAGTCTTCCACCAAAGACTTTTTAAAAAACTTACTCAAAAACGTAAATCAACAACCTTAAATCTCTAACCAAAATCCGAAATATACTCTAATTTATTAAGAACCCTAGATAAATAAAAAGAAGATAAATATGATACTTGAAAGTTGAATTCACCCAACATAATTCCTTAACATTCAAATCTCCTTTTAAACTACCAAATCGCCACCTTCATCTCGATGACTAGACCTATTCACACACATGAAGGTGTAAAAGAAAGGAAAGAATAAGAAGGTGGCAGAATAAAAGGATACTTCTCTTTTTCATACTCCTATTTTACATAAAGGCCCACTTAAAATCGATCAATTACCAAAATCACCCCAAACTTTGCATTTAATGAATAACTAAGAAAAACAAATTTGGCTTATTACATGAACTCTGGTGATAGTCCAAGTTGAAAGTGCATTGGGTGAATGCAGAATTACATGTGCTTGTCGGGGCACTAATGTTGGACAAAACCCACAGTCACAACGTGAGTCCTGAAAGGGTGAATACTCTTATCCTCATACCTGAGATGTGTATTGAAACCTAATTCATAAAAAGTGTTATACTTTGATATAGTCTAACATTACCCTTAACCGGGTAACCATAACGGCTATATTGGGTATAACATGAATTGTGTACAAGTAATGTAAATGCAATATGAGATTTGCTCTTCTCAAGTTGAGAGATATTTTTGGGCCCCTCGATTTGATTCACTTGCCTCAGGGTAAATAGATTAGTTAAACTAATAGCACTTGTCTGAATCAAATATGTTGGAATCGAGAAACATAATTTTGAACTATAAAGGATGAGATTGATCTATGCCTTAATTTCAAAACAAAATATCATGAAGCAGAAGGATAACAACAATTCTATCATATGATGGATTTGATCGATCAGATTGCTCAAGGAAATAAAACGTTTACATAGCCTTGGGGGTGGTGACATGTTGCTAGACGCTTACCACCATCTATGTTACTGTGTACCATGTGCAAGTGGGAGAATGTTAGTTATTATATGCCCATGACATGTGTCACACAAGAATACTACTGAGAAATATGTAGACTTAGCACATACAAAAAATAAGTTTTCCTCCATTTGTAGAAACTCAAGTTAAATCAAGATTATCGTAGGAATAATTAATTCTTAAAGGATAATTATGAAAATATGTGTCAAAGTGTAATTATGATTATTACAAGGTATTGTCAGTAAATGTATATAATCATATTAAGTTTTAAGATAATTATATAAGTATTACAGATAATTACAAATCCTTATTTTAAATTATAGTTATTTGTAATTCAGACCATATGAATAAGGTGATAGACTAAATCAATTTCTATATGATAGAATTATTTAGATTTAGCCTTCAAAATAGAAACCTTTCCTTTTCTGTAATACACATAATTAGATCTAGTGTTTTGGACAAGCACCCGGTGGAGGCGTTAAGCATGCTCGTGTGTGGATCACCGGTAGAGGAGACCTATATCGGTTTCCAAGTGCTCTATCAAAATCTTTGATAAATCTTAAATGTACAATTCTAAACCCCACTATGGTATGTTTAAATTCAATTTTTAAATTGTCATTGGACCCGAATTGGGTTTTGATCTAAGAAAAGTTTTCCAATTTATTGTAGCCAAAATATTTTTTTCAATGGTTACAAAAGTCTTAAAATAGCTTTTCTAGAATTGAACCAACGTCTCAATTTGAGTTTGCACACACATACTAAAAGAAAAATACTATTTTCATGTATATTGAAAATATTATCTTTGTGTATCATAATTTAAATAATACGGTGAAGGATCTGATGATATCTTACATGAATTTTAAAAGCTCCACCCATGTAGCATACCAGATGTTTTTCATCTTAAGGGTAATGGTAATGTTATGCTTGATGTTGGACACCCCAAGAGCAGGATAGAATGAAGAAGAAAAACAAGAAGCCTTGTTTTTTTTCCAGACACAATTGTTGGAAGAAGATAAGTTAGGTTGAGTGATTTCAATAAGAGTTTGGAGGAAAAAATGGTTAGGAGGATAATGTACATGTCATTTGTTTTTTTTCCAGACACATTAACTGTATGCCACTAATTGATCAGTGTTTAGCTTATCCTACACAACCATGCAAAATGTACATGTCATTTTTTGGGGTTTGACTGTCAGACTCATTCATTTAACATTAGAATACTACTACTCATACAACTATACATGGAAACACATTTGGGAATCAATTTAACACTATTTTGCACCAAAATTATGCATTATTGTTTTTCAACACTGCCATTTTTGTTGCTTCTTCTCTCAAATATATGGCTATAAAGCCTTTTATTGAACATAAAAACGACACTAAGTCGTTCTTTCACATGTGAGGCTATTGTATGATATATATAAAATTAAGGTTTCATGTCAAAATCAAACCATACTTACCGATTTGTCCCATAAAACATCCTGCTTCAACACTCTGACTTGTTTTTTCTTCAAGAATTCCAAAAACATGTTACTTATTTGCTAGATTATTGGGTTTTTGCTTCTGATCTCAAGAGAAACATTGGAGAACGAAGGGAGAATGCTTTGGTTTCTAACTCTCTTGATCGAAATGAAGTTACAAAATAGGAATATGGAATCGTACCCCAACTCATCCAGCTCTTCTCATCCAATAATTATCCTCTATCCCAATAATCCGAATTCAATAACTATAAACGAATCCCTTGCTCTTTCTATCATTGAATATCAAGTCCTTACTTTTCAAGTAATGGATATGTAGTGTTGATCCTCTCTCTCAGTGATTTGATGATAATCCCTTTTTCCCTTTCACGTTGTATTTGTGTTTCTGTATTTTCAATTCCAGCGATCATCACTGAGTATGTTCAGTGATCGCTGAAGAACTTGCTTTGTRAATTCTTCAGAGACAGCAATACTTCAAGAAGACAACACTCACACCAAAGAACCTTCAGCGAACGTCGAAGACTGAAACTAAAGATTAGAGACTGGCGAGTACGTGATCTGAA
>NC_037544.1:30972528-30974213 GCF_001531365.2 Cynara cardunculus var. scolymus | reverse complement strand
AATAGTGCTTTTGTACTATTCACTGTAGCTAAGGACAAGCCTTCCTCTTAAGGCTTGACACGCACTCTAAACCCTACCTTACTGCATTAAATGTTCATTTAATGCACTGGGTATAAATAGAAGTGTTTCTTCTCCATACAGAGTGCGCGCACCACTCTCCAACCTAATTCTTACTTCAAGCATCCTCTAGCTTAAGTAAAGRATMTHTCWTATAGCATTCTCTTTTCTGTGTTTGCTATAGCTTCGTGTGTAACCAAAGATTGTTTAGATAGGTTTTTCTTTACTTTATCTTTCCACAAACAGTCTTGTAAAATCTGTATTGATCTTCTCTATCAATATATATTTTAAATTTGAAACCTTGTGTTTGTATTCATCCCCCCCTTCTACAAACTGTTTCTTATCTTGTAGACCCTTTCGGGACCAACAAGTGGTATCAGAGCAGTGTTTTCTTTCTTTCCTTGTGTTTTGTTATTTCTCTGTATTAATTTATCTCTTCTTAGATAACTTACTGCTCTCAAATGGCTTTACATATTACAAACACACACACAAAAGATAATGGCTCCCTTGCCAAACCTCCTCGGTTTGTCCGTGACAACTTTTGTCTCTGGAAGAACCGGATGTCCCTCTTTCTGGAAGGTGTGGTTCCTGAAATTCCATATTATATAAAAAATGGACTATATATTCCATTTGCTATTGTTCCGGCTGTTCCAGCAACAGCTACGACTGCAGCGATTCCTGAACGGCAGATTCCAAAGCTTCCACATCAATGGAGCGATGAGGACAAGAAGAAAATAGCTATATACACGCATGCTCGGTCTATAATAGCTATGTCTCTTCTTGATGAGATCTATCACTCTATGATGAAACTAAAATCTTCTAAATCCGTATGGGATACTCTATGTGTCCAATATGAAGGAWCCTCTCAGGTTCARGAGACTAGAAAGATCAATCTAGTAAGACAGTATGAAAGCTTTCTCTATGGAAAGTCCGAGACGCTGTCTGAAGTACATCAACGATTTAACTGCCTTCTTATTAATCTTAGGGCTGTCGGCAGAGAATATTCTAATTCTGAAACTTTGACTAAGTTTCTAGAATGCCTTCCTGAGTCTTSGRAHAYCTTTTCCATGTGTCTCAAGATGTCAAATGACATGTCCACTCTTTCTCTTTCGTCTTTATACGGGATTCTGCTTAACCATGAGCAATCTCGTCAACTGAAAAGAATTCTTGTAAAAGAATCCAGGGAAATGAAAAGCTCTTCTTTAGCTTTGATCTCTGGATCCCCTGCAGTTGAAACTTCTACCCCTTTTGTTTCTTCTCTACCTCCCGTGGTCATCACGGAGATAGACTCTTCTGAGGACATTCCAGAATTTGATTTATCAAATTTTGATGAGTCCCTGGCACTCCTAACTAAGTCTGTTAGGAGGTTTGCCAACAAGAGCAAATTCCGCAGATCTCCTCAGCTATCCCTAAGGGAGAAGCCAAAGTCTGAAAGAATAGACAAGGCTTCAGCTGTCTGCTACAACTGTCACCGGCCTGGATATTTTGCAGGTGAATGCAGATCGAAGAAGACTGTGAYRCCATCTTCTAAAACTCCTTCCTCCTTCAGGACCATAGATGAGAAGTACTCTAAACTGAAGGAAAAGTACAAGAAGATGAAGAAAAACCAGCAAAAGGCTAAAGGTCTT
>NC_037544.1:30971014-30972032 GCF_001531365.2 Cynara cardunculus var. scolymus | reverse complement strand
TGAATCATCTGATGAATCATCTTCTGACGAAGAGGATAAAAGCTATGTATGCTTGATGGCCATTGATGCTGATGAAGGATCTTCTGAAGCATCTACCTCCTGGCCCTAAAGCAACTCTTGTCTTTAGGAAGTGTAGACACTGTGGTGAGAAAACACATATTGCCAGTAAGTGTCCTTCTGTCGCTAAAATTGGTTCACCAGTTTTGAGCAAGAAAGTAGCCAAGACTGAGAAATCAACTAAGGTGAACTTATCCACAAAGGCTGCTCCTACAGTCATAGTGAAGAAAACTGCTAAAACCTCTTCTTCAGGTTCAGCGAAGACAACTCTTGCTGAAAAATCTTCAGCATCAGACGTTGTATTTCCTTCCACTAAAGTCTCTTCTCCAGACTMDGTRWAGACTTCCACTAAAACTACCTTGGTAGTTTCAAGGGTTGTTCCTCTTTCCACTCAAACCTCTTCAGGTTCAGTGATGCCATCGTCTGATACTATTTCTTTGGTATCTAATGATGAAGCTTCTAACAAAGCTGGACCCCATTAGTCAGGTACCAATAGCATTCTTATTTTGCTTCCTACTYAGGTTATCAAAGGAATATGGTATTTGGACAGTGGYTGTTCGAGACATATGACTGGCGATAAATCTCTTTTATCTCAATTCAAGGAAGAAAGAGGACCTTCCGTCACCTTCGGTGGAAATGGAAAGGGATATACCAAAGGCTTTGGTATATTATCCAACGGTACAACTACTTTYAARYGCGTTGCATACGTTGAAGGACTGAAGCACAATCTTCTTAGCATCAGCCAACAGTGTGATAAAGATTATACAGTTAAATTCTCAAAGAATTCATGTCACATTCTTGACCAAGATGATAAGGTTGCTCCAACCGTTTCTCGTCTAGAGAATGTCTATATCATCAATATGAATTATCCTCTAACTGAGAATGGTTGTTTCTTCTCAAAAGCCTTATCAGATATCAACTAGTTATGGCACAAACGGCTATCTCATCTCAACTTCAAGAC
>NC_037544.1:30967887-30968757 GCF_001531365.2 Cynara cardunculus var. scolymus | reverse complement strand
TATCTTAAAAACCTAAAACGATCACTGACTCGTTTTCTTCAGTGACCAAAAATCTTTTTAAATGCCAGTTTCAGTGTTCTTCTTCACTGAAATATGATGTCTTAAAACCATCACTGAATACTTTCTTATTTTCAGTGCTAAATTGTTTTAAATGAAGTATCTCAGTACCTTTTCTTTACACTGAATGACTTTTCACATTTTTAAAAACTTTTTGTTTTTAAAAGAAAATATTAAATGCACGTCTTTATGACGACATTCTCTGTTTTCCATAAGCGACGTTTTGAGACGCACAAAATGACCTGTCATTATGATACCTCATTAAATGCCATCCAATCGTGGATGAGAATGTGGCATATTGCTCATTATGACCACTTTTTGAACCGTTGTCTTTTCTTCTCTCTCATATTTCTTCTCTTTCTACTCTTACCTATAAATATGAGATTTCTTCTTCACTTTTCTCTYTAYRCTTYCAAAAATTATTAGTCGAACCTCTGCTAATATTTCTCCAAAGCAAGAACATCCTTCAAACCCTTTCTTTTTCGACCTTTCTTCTTCAATCCCAAAGGTCAGAATCTCTTTCTTTTCTTTTTCTTAGTTATAAGAAATGTGTTTAATAATATTAAGAACCTTATTCTCTTAATACATTAAACTAGAGATTTTTTGATCATTTCCTTCTTGATCAATAAATCTGTTTCTTTATACACATTCTACTTATTCTTGGTACTTTTCTAGTATCAAAACTTTTTTCTATAATCTTTCACCATATATTCTTGGTACTTTTTTAACCGTTTATCTTCCTGTTTWTGTTTTTATTAACAAAATACAGATGACTGCCAAGAACGCTAACTTCGCTATTGACGAGGTCTCCAT
>NC_037544.1:30958521-30963564 GCF_001531365.2 Cynara cardunculus var. scolymus | reverse complement strand
GGTTTTTCTTTACCTTATCTTTCCACAAACAGTCTTGTAAAATCTGTATTGATCTTCTCTATCAATATATATTTTAAATTTGAAAACATTGTGTTTGTATTCATCCCCCCCTTCTACAAATTGTTTCTTATCTTGTAGACCCTTTCGGGACCAACATATAGCCCTTGCAATTGTATTCTCTCAACTTGAAAACTCCAATCCTTCATTGAAACATTCTCTACAATTATTGCAAGTCTAATCGATGTTACATCATCATTTTCCCTTGTTTTTCTTTTCCAATTGAGTAATTTGAGTCCTTTGTGTTCTTATTTTACATTCTGTAAATGTATGAAGCTAGAAATTTGATTTTTCATAGCATTTCTATTAATTTTCTACTAACTATAACAAAATTTCCAAAAAAACATAGGTTAATACTGCTGCATTGGCATGCATGGTTTTTACTGTTGCTAGTGAATTCAAAGATGTGATGCGGTACTGCATGAACTTTTCGGAAATCATGCGTAAAGATTGAAATATTCGTGTTTGGCAATGAGGGGATTTTCGTTGGAAGAAAAGTCCAAGTTTATCAAATGAAATGAGCCATAATTTTGAGTTTTTTACTTATACTTTTGTAAGAAAAACTTGTTTTGTGTATAAGCAGGCCTAGTGGAATCTTATTAGTGGTTTTGGATAACATTAGCTTTAACTTCACATGCAAACATTAACTTTCTAGTGATTTTAGTTTCCTAATAAGCATCAAATAATTAAAACTTTTCTTTAATTTTTCAGCCACACATCATCATTCTTTTTATTGTTGTTGTTACCATTTATTACAGTTGTTTATTCTCTATGTTAAATAAAAAGATTACATTTCATGTGTTTCTTCTCTCTCTCTTATATATATATATATATATATATATATATATATATATATATACACACACACAGACTTGGAATCATATATATATATATATATATATATATACACACACACACAGACTTGGAATCATGTGAGACCGAAGGTTTTTCGTGAGACCCGTAAGACCAATTCTCAACCCTTGGATTAGATCTACAATTTAAACATTCATAATCACAAAATTGCCACGAGACTTCTCAATAATCATAAAATTGTCACCGTGCAACTTTAGATCATTAAATCATTAGCTTATAAAGTTGACCAATGAACATAAATTGGTCTTATAGGTCTCACGAAAAACCCTTGGTCTCACGTGAACCCAATCCAACCCTACACACACACACACACATACACACACACACACACACACACACACACATATATATATATATATTATTCGCTTAAAGTTCAAGTTCATAATTGACAAGTTGATCACTAATCAAAATGTTAAAGTGTATTTAACTTAGGAATAAAATAAAAAGAATACATTAATTGGTTGATACCGAAAGCACACTGGGAAGGGGTTTTCTAACCCCACCCCCTCCTACCAATTTTATGCACCCCCCTATACTAATGGACAAAAAAAAAAACTAAATGACAAAACTCAAATATTTTCATTTTTAACCTTTTTATATTATAACTTTTAACCTTAACCTTTTTATATTTTAACTTTTAACTCTTTACTTTTTTAACATGTTTTATATTATTATTAATTAATTAAATATTAATAATACATAATAATAAAATATTAATAATACATATTTCAAATATAAATTAAATTTATTAATTAAAACTTTGATTTTTCATGTTAAATCAACATATTCACGAGTAAGAGTACGCTCTATATAATAATAAAATATTAATAATACATATTTCAAATATAAATTAAATTTATTAATTAAAACTTTGATTTTTCATGTTAAATCAACATATTCACGAGTAAGAGTACGCTCTATATAATAATAAAATATTAATAATACATATTTCAAATATAAATTAAATTTATTAATTAAAACTTTGATTTTTCATGTTAAATCAACATATTCACGAGTAAGAGTACGCTCTATATATTCTTCATATGCATTGAATCTATGTTGATACGGGACAATCCATGTACTTGCATCTTCAAAACGATAACATGTCCAATGGTGCGTAAATGTGGGCATTGGATATTCTTCATATAATACCACCTTTATGTAATGGTTACCATTAACATGCACTATTGCAATTGCAACGTGTTGAGATGACGACAGAGGTTGTGTCCTAAACGGTAAGTATGTCACACTGCCTGCCATATTGAGAACATGCAGTATGACATTGAACCTGGAAGCCGTTAGAATGCCCATTTCAGGCATAACAATCCAATGTGCAACTGGTGCAAAGACGCCCTTTTGGAAAAAAATTAGCGCTTCGTGAATGCGTAAGCACTCATCGCCAATCACATAGGAGTAATATTGTCCATACTCAGTTAGTTCAATCATTAACTCTTTGCGGATATTGTCCCATTTGTCTTCATGACCATCCAGACAAGTAGATATCGCTCGAAATCCACAATTTCCATCGCCTAATACATCTTGTATTTGTATGACATATGGATGAAATAAACTCGGGATTTGATCAAGATACGGATGTCGGGTGGTGGGTTGTCGTTGGAAATAGGAACTATGCCTCGTTGATTCTTGATGCCTCAAATCTTCAGAGTTAATAACTGATGGCACGTTAGAACAACTACGTCTACGGTCTTCAATAATTCTTTTATTCAAAGCTTGACTCTTTGTAGATGTACGGCCACGAGTGGTTCTATGAACCGAGGGTTCATCGAACGGTTTTGATGGCATTATTATATCCTTCAACTTTTTGAGTAAGCTTTTACGACCATGATACAACTGCTTATTAAATTTTTCTTTGAACAATTGAACTTCATCATCACATCCAATCTCGTCATCTTGTGTGGACATACATGGTGAAAAATCAAGTTTTTTCCAAAATATATCGATTGCATCAAGTGGAATGGGTATGCCTTGACATGAATACAGTGCTTGTTCATGAGCACAAGGCAACCCATGACTTCTACGCAATTTACAACCACACTTTTCAGAAAATACGCTAGTTTGGAAAGACCGTTCATTTTCAGTGTAAATCATATCAAGTGCATGAAATGAAACAAATCCCCACAAATTTTGAAAGTGTGAGTTTCCAAATCGGTGTTTCCTAATCGTTCTACATTGTTCAAAACTTGCTCTAATCGATGTGTCCTGTGACTTGATTACTTGATGGATGTGAGATAAAATTCTTTGTAAGTCTGCTCGGGAAGTTTCCAAAAATAATTTTAGTTTGGAATGTTGGCTTTCAACTCTGTTTGTTGTGTGATTTCCAAAGTTTAAAACCTGATCAACCCAAGCAGATACAAAYATTTCTTTATATGGTGTCAACCATACATTGTTCAAGTAATTCATAACACCTGAAAAAATACAACATACATATGTCAATATCTTTAGTAACAATGATTAAACTATCTTATATCAAGAATACCTGGATAGGCGAGCAGATTTTCTTGAAGTTGTCCCTAGTTGTACGTGTACCATTTCTGATTTTGAGATTCAAGTAATTGCAACCATAATTGACAAAAAGTACTCCATGAGTGCGACTCGTGAATCGATGGTCTACAATGTTTCAAAATATTTTRAAAGATGTGYCATCTACAGAGTAACTGTTTAGCACCCGGAAATACCACTCTACATGCTTTAATCAATGCCAACTCTCTGTCTGTGACTATGACAGCTGGGTAAAAGTTATCGCATATTTTTGACTTTAGACAATCTAACGCCCAAGTATAATTTGATATCTTTTCTTGATGCATGAAAACAAATGCTATGCAAAATGTCAAGTTGGTCGATGTTACACCAACTATCTCAAGAAGAGGCATGTCGTACCTGAATAATAAATTAACAAAATAATGATGTTAAAGAAAATAACAATGTTAAAAAATAATAATATTGACATTAACATAATAGACATGCATATTAAGGTACCTATTTGTTTTATATGTGGCATCGATGACTAACACTTGTGGGAATGCACGCCAAAGCTCAAATGATCTTGGATGAATGAAGAATAAATCTTCCAACTCGTTTGTTTCGTCATTAACACGAGTCTCAAAATCATAATTTTTGTTAACAAAAAAATCAACAACAACCTGCATTTGTGGTCTTCYTGCATCGTTTGTTGTCTTAATCTTTTGTTGTTCATTGTATATTGTTTTTGACGTAGATGCATTTCCCGTATGTCTACCCTTTAACGTGGATAAGATGTGTCGTGGCTTGACATGTTGGGCTGATAGATCTTCAACTAGTTGAGCTTCAATTTCATTTAGCCGCATTGCATATGCATGACCCTCTATATATTGTGCAAGAACATGATTATGTGCATCGCATACCACCGTCAACGTCCACCAACTATGTTTAGCCGAAAATAGCGCTATCAACTCAAATGGGCATCCAAATTTTTTTGTTYCCGTATGACGAATGAGAATTATTTTATTTTTGTAAGCTCCGCCGTGTTCACACATAAACACAACTTTATAAACATTCCCATTTGGCTTTGTCTTTGATCTTTTCGTAACAACAACACAACCAACTGAACGCCGCACATTGTGCACCAACTCAGTTATTTCTTCCCGAGAATTGAACATCTGGAAAAAAAATTATAACTTTCATTTGTACAAGTTAGTATTAATAAACCTAAATATCAATTAACATAATATTGTACCTCGTTGGTGAAAAATTCTGGTGTTGTTATCAAATCTTCTCCCATATTTGATGTATATTGAAGAATGAGAGAGTTATATATTGAAGAAGAATGAGAGAGTTATATAAGAGAGTTATATATTGAAGAAGAATGAGAGAGTTATATAAGAGAGTGAAATATTGAATGAACGATTCATTCGTTCGTTCGATATATATATCGATTTTTTTACTTTATTTCAAATCTACTTTATTTCAAATCAATAACTTTACTTTATTTCAAATCAGTAACTTTACTTTATTTCAAATCAGTAACTTTACTTTATTTCAAATCAAATTATTTTTACAATTATGTAAACGGGTACATATGTTAAAACGTATTTTCCTAACGTATTTTGTACTTAA
>NC_037544.1:30954890-30958391 GCF_001531365.2 Cynara cardunculus var. scolymus | reverse complement strand
TATTTTTTAAACATATTTTAATTGATATACGATTATGTATGTTAATTTGATCAGGGTATAAAATGAAAAATTTAAAAGGAAAGGATATAAAGTGAATTAATTAACTAATTATAGGGGTATAAAATGTAAATTTAAATTTTTAAAATTAAAAAAAGTGAATTCGGTGTGAGTGTGTGAGGAGAGTGATTGTGAGGGAGAGGTGTGTGAGAGGAGAGGTGTGTGTGAGAGGGAACATGTGCATGAGGGGTAGAAAGTGTTCGCAGGGGGTGACAATATCAACCCCCCACTGGGAAAGGGCGACTAAGGTGTATAGTATGTCCTTTTCCTCATATAGCTTAAAAGATAAAAAAATTTACCATGCCAAAACTCTTAAGTTTTGCATAGGAATATGAAAACAAGTTTATAAATAAAATCGTCTTCTTTAACTTGAAAAAATATCTTGTCACTACCTCAAAATGTCACTTAGACGACAAATAAAAAATGTTGCCTAAGAGGGGTTTATATGTTGCGTAAGGTTTAGGTAAAAAATCGTGTTGCTTTCTCAATGTTGCATGAGAACCAAGACAACATATGCAAACAACATATGTTGCCTAAGCGGACTTCTTAGGCAACACACAGAATGTTGCCTATGAAAAAAACATATGTTGCGTAAGGTATCATACTCTATCTGCATATGTTGCGTAAGGTATCAACTTAGCCAACATAATCTATCTGCATATGTTGCCTTTGATATCAACTTAGACAATATACTCTATCTGAATATGTTGCCTTAGATATCAACTTAGACAACATACTCTATTTAGATATGTTGCATTTGAACTATAATTAAAATCATATAATATTTCTTTTAGACAATATTTATATTGTTTAATTGTTGCTAAGATCTTTGTGTACCATGATACAATTTTTCTCTTGCACATTTTCTACAAACGAATCTCATAAACAAGCAAACAAACATGTTTTCTACAAACAACTCCCACAAACAAGAAAACAAATGTTCTATACAAACAACTTTTATAACCAAACAAAATTAATAAGTTCAATAATTGAAAGATTAATTTTTTCCTAAATAAGTCTAAAAGTAGGCAACAAGTTCAATAACAGTAAATTAAAAACTTAACCTAAAGCGTGAGAGGTCGGGGTTGTTGAGTTAGAGTTTGAATCACAAGCACCCAACATAGTCATCAATGATTGTATCATATTTCTTTGCTCGACGGCTTTCTTTTTTGCCTCATTTTGTCCCTATTTTAGCAAGTGAATCTTCTTGTCGCACTTGGCAAGTTGTCGCCGCAAATCTTCCACGTCAACTAAAGATACTGACTTAGAGAATCCCTTCACCGGTCCTCTCATTCTCGCAGGTCGAACCGCCAAGCTACCCATACCTCGAACAACCGTTTCTGCCGACAGACCAACAATTTTCTCGAAGATTGATATTTCTTTTTTGATTGGGCAATGAATTCGAGGCTCGACAGATTCTGGAGTGCCATCAGAAACGTTCGTAATCTTCTCAATCTCTTCTTCAACAAGTTTATGTAAATACGATTCAAACAATTGTTTTAATTACAATTAAATATTTCTCATCAATCATCCCTCATTAAAATGGTTAAAAAAAGAACTACATTAATGTGTTTTTATATTTCTAAAGGTTTGGAAAAGTTGGAATGAAAAAGGGATAGAAGAATAATTTTTGACAGCTTTGCGAGACTGGTATTTTGAGCATATCTCACTCGTCCGAGCTCAGATTTAAGTGATTAAGGATTATATGGAAAGCTAACAAATGACCCTACAACTTTTAAGTTTTGAGTTTTTGTAAATTTAGGCTGAATCTAAGCTAAAACGGACGTCAAATGTGAAAAAGTGATGTTGGACAACAAAGGAAAAAATATATACAAATCATGATCGCACGAAATAAAAGTTCAAGTTTACCTACTTTATGGTCTTCACTTGTAGTGGTCTCGGAAATTGTACCGAGATAAGAAGCCATATGTTCGGTAGCTTCAAGTTTATTAGTCCTAAACCAGAACAAAGTCGGTCCCGATTCATGCTTGATCCTATTTTTTTGACAACCTTGCTTCCGACGTTCTCTTTGATTTATTCTACAACATGAAAAACACTTATTTTACAATCTAAACTCAAAAAAGTAATTTATATATTTAATTATTTACTCATTAAATACCTTCCATGTTTCTTTCTCAAAAAGCATGCACAAAAAATCCTACTGATCTGGCCGATGTACAAAGTTCATCGAGATTGGAAGACGAACTTTTTTCTTATATAATATATGGCAATCAGTTTTCCACCTATTATGAGTGGTGCGCAGTTAGGTAGATCCAATCAAATAATGCATCACCCGGAGGTCCATTCCAATCAATCTCAAAGAAAACCTGAAAAACGAATACAAATTAAAATCAAATAAAATGTTAAGCATTATTAATTAATAAAATATAAATCACCAAAAAAAATAAGAACTAGCTAGGGGTGTTCGTGGTCCGATTTGGGCGGCTTAACCACTCAGACCACAAACCAAACCGTAATGACGGTTTATAAAATTTTCAAACCTAGCGGTTTGACATCAAGTGCCCAGATCGGTCAAACCAGACCATGAAAAGGCGGTCTGGTCTGATCGGTTTAGGCGGTTTGGGCCTTTTATGGACTTTAAGTATTAAACTTAAAAAAACATATATAATTTATAAATTTAGATTAAATACCATTTTGATTATGTTAGATGTTAGGGTTTGTATTGGGTTTAGGGATATATTTGAGTCATAGCCCATAAGTTAAAAAAGTTGGGCTTGCTAATATTAAAATAAATAATCTTGAATTCATCTTGCGTAAGTTTTAAATAACTATCAGTCAACATCTGAATATGCTCACGAACAATGTTCCCGATTTGCTTTGCGATCATACAAACTTTGTTTGTATCGGGCAATTTTTTTTTCCATGTTCCACTTAAGAGGAAGACATTTATTTTCGTTGTTAGTGATGTCTCTCTTAATCGCCTTTCCGGTGATAATTCCTCGTCTTGCCTTCTTTGTAACGGGTTATTCTGTCGGTTCCACTTGGATGCGGCGACAATTGATATGTATATCTAGAGCAAGTGGCCCACTAGTAGGTGTGCTCGTCTATGGTGATGTAGGTGTAGTTGGTGAGTCCAAAGACAGAGGGTACAATTGGCGTTGGACGGAAGGTGTCGCCTCTGATGAGATCTCCACCGAATTACCCTCTAGGCGTGTCGTAGTCCACCCCAAGACCGACACCTTCACTAAATTAAACGCTTGAGTTCTTTTTGGAGGCATATGGATCTACAAAAAAACAATGTTTTAAATAAAATTCTTGTTTATACATAAAAATGATCAAACAAAAAAAAAAAAAAAAAAAAAAAAAAAAAAAAAAAAAAAAAAAAAAAAAACTACAGATACTAAACTCAACGCCTCTGTATTATCAGGAGCAAGTGTCAACCATCGGTGATCCTAGGTACAGACCATTTAAAGGTATTCTTGT
>NC_037544.1:30951216-30953880 GCF_001531365.2 Cynara cardunculus var. scolymus | reverse complement strand
ATAGTCTTTGTAATTAGAAAAGGAGAGCATTATTGTAATAATACGTACATAAATGAGAGTTTGACCAGAATTGAGAGTTTGACTTTCTCTCTCATTGTTCTTAATGTGTTCTTGAAGATTTATATTCTAAATCTGCCATGGTTATGAAGATATGAAGATTGATCAGTGAATTTGGACTCAACAATTGGTATCAAAGCAGGATGCAAGAAATCAGTGGTTAAAGAAATCAGATTCTTTGAAGATAAGTAAATTTTTTTTTTCTGAATTTTTTTTATGTTCTTGAGTGTTCTTATTTTTTTTTACGATTTTTCTCTTGAAATCTTTCATTTTTGGATTTTTGATTGTTAAAATGATGATCGTTGTGTGTGTTTTAACATAGTGTTTCACTTTTATTCTTGTGATTTTACATTTTGATCATTGTTTTTAGAGATTTGATGAGTTTTGTTTGTTCTTGAAGTTCTTCGTGTTCATATGAAAACTCGTAACAAATCAGATTTTAATCCAATTTTTGTATGATTTTTTTAATTTTTGTGTTTGTTTGTTGATTTGATCTTAGTTTGTTTGTCATGTATGTGTAAATTGTGTTTGTTGAGCGGTTTAGTTGATTGTTTGAGCGGTTTAATTGATCTTCATATTGTCCGGATTACATGAATATGTTGACAGGTTTAAGACTCATGTGCTGTCAGGTTTAATGTCAGGTTTATTGTAAGGTTTAGTTGAGCGGATAATACACCGGAGGTTTGAACTTTTCATTGCTTAGCTGTCCAAAGCTGATTCTTTAATCTAGACTTTTGTCCGGATTACATATCCGGACAGCATTGTATGTTAGTTTATCTCATGAACTGACAGGTTTACATTTAGTATCGTCCGATTTATATCATTGTTGACAGATTCATCTCATTTAACCAGCGGATAAGCTTTCTTCATTGACCGGATAAGCTTTCTTTAGTGAACGGATTAGCTTATTGACTGCTGTGTATTGACTGCTGTGTCATGTGCTGTAATGAGTCTTTTATGTATTAACCAGACTTTATTCATGCAATTAAAGCTGCTGTGCTGTTGATGACAGTGTACGATTTATCTTGGAGCAACAAGTTTCAGTCTTGTGCAGAGTGATGTTTAAGATCTGTTGTCCGGTTTAACTTCTTGCATTGTCCGGTTTATTTCATTGTATTGTCCGGTTAACTTTCATGCATTGAGCGGAGAAGCTTTATTCATTGTCCGGTTTAGATTAAAGTAGTGTCAGATTTATATTTTAAGTGTCCAGTTTAACATTTTTGAAGTATCCAATATATTCAGTGTTGCCCTTCAGACTAACCAAATCAATTTCTGGAAGTCCACTAATCAGCAGCTCAAGTCGTATTGCATTTGATGTGCTTTTCTTCATCAGCGTCCATTGTTTGGTTTATTTTCATGCATTGTTCGGTTTACTCATGAAGTGTGCGGTTTAGGCTTATGAGCAAGTTGTACAGCAGCAAGAATTGAAAACAACAGTTTTCAAATCAGCAGCTCCACAGGTACAAGTTTTTAAATAGCAGCTCCACAGTAAGTTCATAGCAGCAGGTTGATAGTCAAGATTGGCTTCATTGCAGCTCACAGGTTTAAGTTGATGCTATATTCTGTTTAAGCTGTGTATTTGGACTAAGTTTGTTGCTATTTTCTTTCGATTTTGAGTTTGAGGCTGTTTTGATTTGAAGACTGCTGTTCATGGTTTTAACAGCAAGTTTTAACAGCAACTGCTTCATTTTTTGCCGTGTGAACAAGAAGAAAGGACTGCATCTGTTTTTGGACTGTCTTTGATCTGTTTTTCAATCTGTTTGGTAATCTGTTTGGTTGTCTTGATTGGTCTTTGATCATTGCATTTGTTAAGATCTTTCACGTATGCAGCATTGAATTTAATATACTGATTCTGTTTAAGTGACAGTTTTTGAAACAGAAAACTTAAGCAGGTTTAAGCAGCAGGTGGTTCAATTTTAAGTGACAGCACACATTTCAGCTACACAGGACTGGAACAACAGTGAACTGAACTGCAAGATCTACAATAACAACTCAAGTGCGAGAGCAGCAACTGTGGACATTCTCAAGCTACACTGTGAACTATTTTGTTTTGAGCATATTTGGTTATTGTTTCTTGTGTGGATCCATACGAGAAGCATACAAGTGAATTTTTGGATAGACTTTCGAGAGCAGATAGATCATTTTTTTTAAAAGTGTAATATATGTATTGTAAAGAGTTGATATTATTTGATTTGGACTTAGAATCAGATTTTTGGACTTGGATTATTGTTTTGGACTGTTTTTGGTTTCTTAGTTTGTTTGTGTTTAGATTTTCTTTTGGATCATTGTATATCTGTTTTTGTATGTGTTTTCAGTGTTTGTGTTTTTTCTATGCTTTTTGAGCTTAACTGTTCATATTTATTTTATCTGATTTCACTGCATAGATCCTTAACTGATCAATTTTTTTTTAAAATGACAGATATTCTGATGAAGGAGAATCAAGAATTGAGAGCAAAGTATGCTGAGCTGGAAAAGAACTTTAAACTTCAGAATTATGTTAATGTGAAATGTAATGAAACTTTGCATCGAGAATATAAAGAAAAGATAGAAAAAGTTAAGGATGAATCCAAATATGAGTTAGATAAACTTAACAAATCCTTGGATAAT
>NC_037544.1:30934875-30946376 GCF_001531365.2 Cynara cardunculus var. scolymus | reverse complement strand
ATATGTAATAATGAATGAAATATTCATTTCCGAACATTGTTAAAGAGAATCTGATACAAAGATCAAGGGGGAGTAACTTCAGTGTTGGCAAAAGACTCAAAAGAAGAAGTGCGACTGAAGATCATTACAGAAAGATTATTTGTGTGCTACAACGACTGAGAGATGTTGAATGTGAAGATCATTTTTCACAATAGTTTACTGAAGACTTGTTATCTGAAGATTATTTGAAGATCACATCTTGTACAGTGTTTCTAAAGATTATTTTTGATCTACATTGTTAAAAGTGAAGATCACCGTGATTCTATATTCGAGGGGGAGAATGCTAGAAGATCTTTCTCAACAGTTGATTGCTTGAAGATTTCAAGTTGAAGACTTCTTTTGAAGAAGACATATTGTGCATATTGTTTCAAAGTTCAAACAAGGACTCAAAGTACAGAATGTTCTTTCAAGTCTGAATACAAAGGGGGAGAATGTTAGGACTGAAAAATCAATATTGATTGTATTCGTCTTGAAAGTTTATAAATAGTCTATAATTGTAAAAGTCAGCGTGTTTGACTTTTCTTATAGAAGTTTGACTTTGACTTTGTTTAGTTAGTTTGACCATATAAATAGTAATAGTCTTTGTAATTAGAAAAGGAGAGCATTATTGTAATAATACGTACATAAATGAGAGTTTGACCAGAATTGAGAGTTTGACTTTCTCTCTCATTGTTCTTAATGTGTTCTTGAAGATTTATATTCTAAATCTGCCATGGTTATGAAGATATGAAGATTGATCAGTGAATTTGGACTCAACAATATATATATATTTATATATATATATTTTAAAAAACCCAAAAACATATTAATTCAAAACATATTATACAGTGCAATTTGGACAACCAAACCCCAAAATATATAGTATATATATAAATAAATAACTATAAAAGTATACATCGTAAATATTAAAAATATTTTTTCACAGTATATATAATATATAATAATATAATTAAGTCATAAACTATTCAATATTAGACTCATTTCGAAGGTATTAACGAGACGATTATAATGGTGTAATTTGTTAATATAAAAATGTATTTTTTAAACATGTTTTAATTGATATACGATTATGTATGTTAATTTGATAAATGTTTAAAATGAAACATTTAAAAGTAATGAACGTAAAGTAAATTAATTAATTAATTATAAGGGTATAAAATATAAATTTAAAATTATAATTTTAAAAAAATTGGTTGTGAGAGGATGAGTGTATGTGAGAAGAGATGAGAGTGAAAAAGTGAAAAAGTAAGCATAAAGGGTATTTTGGTCATTTAGAATTTTAAGACTTTAAGACTTTTGCTAAATTTGCTTAATAAGATAGTATAGATATACAATAAACAATATACACCAAAACCATTAAAACCATTTACCTATTGTCCTAAATCTGAGTATTAACTCAAACTACTGATCAATATTTGATCTATCTATATTCAAAGCAAAATTATAATGAACATATACTTGGCACAACAATAAATACATAACTGTTTGTCTAAGTCAAAGTATTTGAGAGATCTGCGGAGTTTTTCTTGAAAAGAAAGAACCATGCCTTGGCTAATTACTTCATTTAGCCTATAACAAAAGGAAAAACCAAAAATGTTACTCAACAAGTGTGGTATAAAGTATGATAACACACATCAAGAACAATCTCTACATAAATGGGACAGTGGTTTGACTTATTTTTTGTTGCAAATTGTAGAAGTGAGAAAAGAGAAAAGTGACAGATTATGAACAACATAGTCTTTGACTATTTTTGTTCAAAGCCACCCAATTTTGCCTTATATTTTGATGGGTTTTTTTTACAAGAAATGAGATTAATGACTCATCAAAAGTTGGATCATCAATATTTCTCACTGAAGGAATAGTAGATAGCTAGAAACTGATCATGCAAATATTTATTTACATCTGTAAATCATACTACATTTTCAAGATAGAAAACAAACCCTCATTCAATTTATAACAGAATAGTGTGTGTGTAAGTGTACACTATAAAGTGAGTCAAGGAAGACTGAATGGGTGTGAAGGAGACAAAATTGACACTCAAAAACCAATTAGGATACATAATTATATCCACTATATACAAATATACAAAATACACACACATAACACATATTGGGAAAACTAATTGACAAATTACACAATGGATGAGTAAAAAAACTAAAATCAGAAAATAGAAACAGTGGGAAATTGTGTAAGACAGTAAAACAGATGGCTTCAATGAAGTGGATATACAATCGTGTAAAGATGCATATACAATAACCGAAAAATACTAAAACCTATTGCTTTGCTTTACATCAAATTCACCAGTAAAACATTAAACCAAAAACTGAAGTGGTTTGGGCTTTGTGACTAAACTATGTAAGACAGTAAAACCATGGCTTCAATGAAGTGGATATACAACCGTGTATAGCTACATATGCAATAACCGAACAATACTAAAACCTATTGCTTTGTTTTACATCAAATTCACCATTATAACGTAAAACAAACCAATAAAACAGTAAACAAAACAATAAGTGGTTTGGGCTTTATGACTAAACTATGTAAAACAACAAAACCATGGCCTCAATGCAGTATAACAGACCTGTACCAGCCACATTTACATCTTCTGCCCTTTCCACATTTACATCGAGTATTCAAAGGAAAAGTCAAGAAAACAAAGAATTATGCAAGCAAACCTTAAATCAAGAGAGAAATCTAGATTTGGTTGGAAGGAATTTGTGTGTCCCACTTTAATGATCAATCTTCAATAACATTCATAAATCAAAGGCAATCTTCATATGAACATCAAGAACACTTTGAATGTCTAGAGAGGAAAAGTTAAATAGTCAACTCAAGTATATTCCTCTCAAATGTACGTAATGTTTACAATTAAGCTCTCTACAATTCTCTCTCTAGACAAATCCCTTACAAGACCCTATTTATAGGTCAAACTTTGAAAGCACAAGTCAAAGTCAAACATGACTTACAAAGTCAAACCTTCTAAAAATACAATATTAAAACCTTTCAAGACAAATACAATTTAACTCTAAAATTCAATCCCAACAGAATTGATGGTAGGTTGGAGCTATACCTTAAATCAGTGATTTAATCACTAACCAAGAGTTTCACCTTTAATAGAGTAAAATCTTGAGAAGCGATGGAGATTTTTTTAATTCATTGCATCACACATACTAATATTTAATCAACAATCTGGGTCATGGCGATATTCATCACCAGTATTATGAAACTCATTAACATCATTATCTGAATCTATATCATCGTTGATTCCAAGCACATCGTTCTCGTCCTCTTCCACGTCATCACTGTGGTACTCATCATCCTCGTCCTCTTCCTCGTTGTAATATTCATCATTCTCATCATCATTATTTGGTATATCAATACGTGATGTAGGACCAATGTCGATAAAAATCTCACTTATGGGAATGGTGGTAGTCACGGGCTCTTGGTACAGTTCCTCTACCTCATAATGTGGACCGATATTGTGTTTCGTGCAAGTGTAATTGCCTTGTATGTACCTCTATGAAATATGTGATGAACAACTTTCCAACCGTCACCAAACATTGCATCATCGATGTTGAATACTTGTTTTGCGTGTAAGGTGAGACAAAATTGACTGTCTTTATAGCAATCGGTCTTTGTATCAATTGAAATTAGACCATGATCTAACATTGTATTTTCATCGTCATACCACCTACACCTAAACCACACGACCGAGCACACAACATCTGAAAGAATTTAGATAAGCCACAAATTGCATCAGCGACATGATTGTCCACGTATGGTTGTATAACCACAAGAAGAATGTGCTGAAGTAATATGTGACAGTCGTGAGTCTTCAAACCATAAAACTTCTTGTAATTTATGTTTACCCAACATAACCATTTAAACATGCGTGTACAAGCTCATACCTCATCCCAACGCCTTTAAGGATCTTTTTCGCCTTTGCATATGATCTAGGAAGCTTGTTTGGAGTGGAAAATAAAGATTTCTAAAACTCCAAAGTCTTAAAAAATTCCTTGATAGAAATTCCGGTTTCTTCTTTTAGAGAAATTGCTCTTAAAAGGGCACCCAAGGAAGGTTTTGTACAACCCTCGTACAATGGAGTATTCGTTTCCGCTAGCAGCTGCGAATAGGCATCAATGACTTTGGAAGCAACAATGTCCATATCACAAATTGGAGTACCCTCATGGGTGATTGATTCGTCATCATTGTACCGCTCATGGAACAGAAATGCATGTTGGTCCCAGTCGGATCTACAAGAGTTTTAGACGAACAAATTGTAGAAGGGTGGGGGGGGGGGGATGAATACAAACACATAAAACTTTCGTATTAAAATATATATTGATAGAGAAAGATCAATACAAATTTTTTGCAGATTGTTTGCGGAAATAGAAAAGGTAAAGATAAACTATCTAAAACAATCTAAGTTTACACACACATATACTTAGCAAAATAGAAAAAGATTTTCCGAAAAGATAAAGACAGGAGGATGTTTTTCTTGGGTAAGAACTTTAGAATTCTTGAGAGGGATTATAACTTGCTTGAAGATAAACGTTTGTGTTATTTAGATAGAAGTGTAATCTATGTGTATGCGTGTTTTGCATGGAGATAACACTCAACTATTTATACCCATTGCATTAAATGCAAATCAGAAGGGTTGGAAAATATATCAATCTTTAAGAGGAAAGCTTGCCCTTTACTACAGTAAATAGTAAAATTGCTATTCATGATCAGACATCCTTTCGTGGAGTTGGTGGGCATTAGAGTCGAATAGTCGGCTCCATGCTATACTGTACTCTAGAAAGGGTATGGGTTTGTCCTTTGTGTGTTGAAGGACAAAACAAAAACAATCTTGCACAACAAGCTTCATTTGATCGCTGAATGCTGGAATAACGCTGAAGGTCTCTTCAGCATTCACTGAGGCTTAAACAGTCTTCAAACATATGTTGACCACGTTGTAATCACTGAATACCACTTCAGATCACGAACGCGCCAGTCACTAGTCTTTAGTTTCTATCTTCGACATTCACTGAAGGTTCTTTGGTGTGAGTTTTGTCTTCTTGAAGTATCACTGTCGTTGTAGGATTTACAATACATGTTTCAGCGATCATTGAACAGACTCAGTGAAGATCACTGGAACTGAAATAACAGAAACATAATACTTCAAAAGGTAAAAGGGATTATCATCAAATCAATGAGAGAGAAGATCAACAATCTCCCCATATTTGATGATGACAAAGCAATATAATTTTTTTTTTCTTAATGATTAATAGTAAGGAAAAGTTACATATAAAGTACATGTCCCTTTTAACTATTTTGGGATCTTTTTCAGTGAATCAGTTTTTACTTTATAAGTTTTCTTAAGTTACAAGGTTAAGAAAAAGTATAAGAAGGGAAACTGAAACTGAAAGCATGTTCACTGACTAGAGATTGTCAGTGACTGTAAGAGTATACTAGAACTCATGGACATGTGTCCCTATTACTCTTTTCAAGGATCTTTTTCAGTGATGCTGATGAAATACTGATATTAATTCAAAGGAAAATTAGAAGTGTTTCAGTCAGTACATTTCTAGACTTATTACATATAAGTTGTACACTGAAAGAAGAGACATAGATACAAAAGACATACAATGAAAAATAAAATTACAAGACAAAATTTCATAACTATTCTAGGTCGCTGAAGTTGATGTAGCCAGGTACTTCTCCAAGGATCTTTCGATGTAGAAATTCTCTTCTGATCTTGCGGTTTATCATTTCACCATATAAGTCATTGTCTAACCAATATCTTAGATAATCTAAGTGTTTTATGGAACAACTATTAAACTCAGACGCTCTCTAGAAGTTGTGTTCACCTTCATAGTCAAGAAAAATAAATACTAACTCAGGCTTTAGGTGCACAGTGTTGGGCATGTAAGGACCCTTTGTTGGCAAAGAGAGGTTCAACATTGAGATGTCTGGCTTCTTCGAATCCTTCAGGACTTTGTCTAAGGAGAATTTTGTTTCATGTTCATTCCTCAGAGTTGGTCAGTCATTAGGACTTGAAGGTCTTCTTCTTCCACCTTTCTTTAGTAATGGTTTTGTAGGAACAACGACGAATGTTGACATCTTCTTGATCAGCTCGCTGATGATGTCTTCAATTATCGGCTTGTGCCTTGACTTTGAGCGCTGAATGGCTTACAGAATCTCCAGCCATTTATTGTTGTCGTACTGACCTAGGTAGGAAGGATACTCGGTGACAGCTTCAAGGTTGTCTCTGGTGATGAGCATTCAGACGAGAAGTCCACCATCTTTTATCCGTCCACTGATCATGACATTTGAAATACGTTGAGGACTTATCTTCTTATTCAGACAATCTTCGCTCCACTTTCTGTTTTGGTCGACCAGCTTCATCGTCTTTTCATGTTCATATTCTGCAATGGAAAACAACTTAACCTGGGCCTTGACAGTATTCAGCATCTTTTTAGACTTTTTCTTTGGAAGAACTTGAGCAGCAAGACACATGGCTAGCTTTATGCTGTCCTCAGTCTATTTTCGTGAAGATTGAGTTCTTCTTCAACCTTGAGTGCCTTGAGTTTTTCAGCTTCAGATAGGAAGTCAAACTCACCACAACTAGAGGTACGAAGAGGGATTTTTTACTCTAGTTTGGTCGAGTGAATCCTTAAGTTGAGACATCTGCTGGTCGGTAGGAACACTGGAGGTTGGGTTTTCAGATACCCTTTCCTCTAGCCGACCATAGGTAGTAGAGGGGATAGAGGATAGTTGACAAAAAGAGGTAATGATAGCAAACCTGGAAGATTTTGTACTTAGAGGCACAACAAGTTTGAAGAGTGCCTTGAGATTTTCCTTCTTCAGCAACACCTTTGTCTTTTGATTTGGTGTTCTGGTCCTTCTCAGAAGTCTTCTTCTCTTTTTCTTTCTTTTTCTCCCCTTGGGATGTAGAATCCCTAAGAGAGACTCCTTTCACAATGCTGGCAGGTTTTTGGTACTGAATAGTGAATTCGTCATCATCGTCGTCTTCATCATCATCACCACCGAGATCCTTCCTAGTGTCAGGAAGGGTAGGAGAATCATCGTCATCGTCTTCATCATCATCCTCCTTATCACCATCATCAGCTGAAGGGGTGATAGGAAGGTCTTTGTCACAAGCTTCAACATCAGCTCTGACGTCTTTATCAATGACCTCAGCTTCAAGAGCTTCATGGGAGGTGATGGTTTCATCAACAACCTCAACTTCAATAGCTTTGGCTCTAGGAACGTCAGCTTCAGTTTTAGTTATGGGTACGGCAGCAACAACAACATCTATCTCCCCCTTCTTTGTCATCAGCATGAGAGGAGAAGATGTGATCAAGACTACATGCTAAAATGTTTACCTGTTATTCAAGCTCGGTCATCATTTTAGTTTAAAGAAGACAAACTTCAAGATTCTAGTCCAGCTAGAGGCGATCCATCTTCGTAAAGGAGGGCTCTGGAGCTGGTACTAGACGTTGGAGGATCTCCAGTATCTGATGCATCAACTCACCGTGCCTGGTAAGCTGAGCTTTTGCTTCATCAGCCTTGCTGGTTAGAGCAGAGATGGCCTTAGCGTTGGTGCATACGGCTGCTTGAACTATAGAAAACTGTTATTTGACCTCTTGAACTTCAGCTTTGATAGCTGAGAGGTCAATAGAAACTTCATCCATGAGAGGCATGCCTTTATGGACTTCGTCCATTTTTACAAAGACAGTCTCTACAGCGGAGAGTAACAGCTTAACATTATCAGCCATGTTATATTCTTCTTCCATGGCTGGCATTCCTTCGTTGCAAGGACCTGAAAAGGAAATTTTTTTAGCATAAGATAGCTCAGGGTTAGAAGAAATGAAGGGGTAGGGTGGAGGATTATCTGAGCATTCATCAACACCATCTGAAGGATTGATGATGGTTCTCTCCAGTTTACCTTCGAGAGGATAGGCGTCCATAAATTGAGGTGTTTCGAGTTGAGCAACCTCAGGTCCTGTAGTGGGTGCTTCGTCATCAGGAAGGACAATCGCTTATGTTAGCATCAAATTGATGCTAATAATTATCTTAAAAAGTTTTATTAAGCAATCGGGGCTAAGGATGGATCATCTAAAGATGCTTTTGTGCCAAAACGTCTAAGTCTGGAAGAAGACCAACCGCTGTGCTAAATCGACCAAGTATGGACGACCAGAGCCTCTACAAGCAGAACCAGAGCCTCTGTGAAGTGGACCAGAGCCTCTGTAAAGAGTCACCAGATCCAGAGTCTCTGTGAAGTGACACCAGAGCCTCTGGAGAACCAGAGCTTCTGGTTGTATTGACCAGAGCCTCTGGTGGACCAGAGCCTCTGTGGTCTGTCTATCCTCTGGTTTATCATCTGGTCCTTCAAGACGACTATCTTCAGAGAATCCTATTCTGGATAAGGCTAATCCTATTTTGGATAAGGCTAATCCTATTCAGATTATCATGAATTACTGGCTATATATAGTAGTGTTTCAGGTATAGAAAAGGAACAAGAGAAAATAGAGAATGTATTGTAAAACACATAGATTCAGATACATCGAATGGGAGTCGATTAGGGTTCTTGAGAGTTTGTAATTTTCCATTCAATAAAGAAAGCGCCGTCGATTTCTATTTCATCTTCTTCTTCTACAAATCTCTCTTGAATTTCTTTATTAAAATTTTCTATTGTCAGATCTGGGCTATAACAAGTGGTATCAGAGCCAAATCGATTAACTTCTATTGATACGATCTTTCTGACAGTAGATTCAATTTTCTTGAAAAATACTCTCATGAACTGCTTCTTGTTCGACTGCAGTTTGGTCCCAAAAACTCTGATTTCATCATATGCTTAAATGTCTATAGAGTTTCTTGGAGTCAGTAGATTTATTGAACCCTGATTTTGTCAAATCTGCGCGTAGGCGTTTAGTAAGAATTCATGGTTCTCACAGCCTAAGGCAATTGGCGTTATATTTGCCAAACATATATTTATCGCCAATATCTTGAGTATTCTTTCATCTTCTCTGTTTATGGATTTGAATCTATAAAAGCTTAAAGTTTTTCTTGCCTGTTATCACCATTCCTACATGTTTATGGCAATTTCCTTTCTGTTTGCCCTTAGAAGCATTAACAGCAATTCTGTCAATTTTCTTTGAATTGACCTGCTGTTTCTTGAAGTCATAAAGCTTAAATGTTAAATCTTCTCTCCGGTTCTTAATTCCAATGGTGTTTGCTTCGGTTATTCAAGTTATCTCCAATTGAATCAAGCTCTAAAGCTGAATTCCTACTCAACTTGCGGTTCAATGAAAGTTTCTTTGTCATAAGACTGTTTGCACTGTTTTTGTCACACCCCGCTAAAGCGGAAACACGGAATGATAACAGACAAGCGAGTCTTGGCAATAGTTACAGAAAAACACTTTTTTTAACGATTCAAAATACACAAATCATCGACTTGATAAAGTTTCAAGGTTACAAAAGTATTTTTAAATACAATAAAAACTGTCTTAATCGATGTGATCCAAGTAATGCTCCCAGAGTCCACATAACTTACTTAGTACCTGAAAAGCATGACATAAAACAGAGTCAACTACAAAGAGTTGGTGAGTTTCACAGGTTTTCACATGCATAAAGACAGTAGATGCATAAACCAAGTAATAGCAAGTATATGTGGTTTCATTGCACTCAATAAATGTAAATCTTAAACGATGAAATACTTGAGATGCTACTGAACCTTACCTGACCAACTTGCCCCATAATTATTCGAACAACCAGAAGTAGCCCGTTCACTACTTAGGTTCCACGGTTCGATAAAGCACTAACTCAGCGGTGGTCCAAATTCCACATGATTAGGCTAGAAAACATAGGTAATTGTGCACCCCTTTCTGGGTGGGACTGTCAACACAATAGCGGCTATCCACAATACCACGGCCCGAGAATGTACCCGAGTTAACAAGTAGCGTGTACGAACGGGGACTTTTATTTGGAAACATATATTCTCAAGCACATCAATTTAGCATTTATATTATAGTGCAAAATAGTAACAATTATAGCTTAGAAACCTGACTATGCAGTTCCATAGTCCGGAGGTTTCAAATAAATAACATGCAAAGCTTGCTCGTCATGCTTTTCCCCCATAAAATAACAAAAACAGTAAAAGTGGGGCCGTGAACTCACAGTTTGGCGAATATCAATTGTTTCCTTACCAAAACAGTAACAAATACAGCTTAGAAACCCGACTATGCAGTTCCATAGTCCGGAGGTTTCAAATAAATAACATGCAAAGCTTGCTCGTCATGCTTTTCCCCTATAAAATAACAAAAACAGTAAAAGTGGGGCCGTGAACTCACAGTTTGGCGAATATCAATTGTTTCCTTACGAGACTTGCTATCACCTGCTTGGACTTCCTGACAGAACGACCAATACTTAATAAGAGCTTCTAAACCTCCAAAACTTAAGTTGGGTAAAAATTACTTTCAATGCAATCCGCCAGATACTAAAACCAATGTAGGGGATACTTTAAATATTAGCCTTAACGAATATCTCCAAGATTCATATAATGGCATCATTTAATGCCCTTCCAAAGCAAATGATTGCAGCCGCCATCTGTTGGAATTTGAAGATTTTGGGTGGGTTTAACACCCTTCCCAAGAACAATTAAAACCTCGAGTCGCACACCTCCCCAAATCCGGTTGCATGCCCAAGAATGGCAGCAAATGGGGATGGTTTCGACTCTACATTTCCAGGAATAGAGACAGATAATACCCCAAATTCTCATTTCTTGAGTAAGATCCAGAAAGGAAAAGAAACAATTTGGAATTTTTGTGTCTCGGAAAGCTACAAGATGAAAGATTTGATTTAGAGATGCATGCAAGACCCAAATCACCCGAAGGTGCAATCGTTTCCTAGAATGTAAGAACTCTCTCTCCCTCTCTTTTTGGGATTAAAAAGGTTTCTGGATCACAAATTATCATCTGATGAAGACATATGCATGTCTTCGATGGATAATCTCACCATCTTTAAATTCCGAARCTTGAGTTGAGYAGGAAGAGAAAATAGGAATTTGAACACTTTAAAGAGGTATAGATGACTTTAGGGGCTTACCTTTTTGAAGACGAGGCAGAAAAGAATAATTCAAACACAGCAGCGATCCTAAATTTGCAGGGAGAAGAGTTCGGCTCGAAGGTGATGAACTTTTTAGAGAGGGAGAACGAGAAAAGGCTAGAGCTTTTTAAATAACGAAGAGTTTCAAAAAGAGAAGGAGGGGTATTTATATGAGGCTTCTAGAAGAGTAGTGGGCTGGCCTCTAAAGGCCCAAGGACTTATACATTTCCTTAATTTAAGACCCAAAAATCTAAAATAACCAAAATGTCCAAGTCTGGAACAAGACYAGCTGCCGTACTGAAATGATCAAGTATGGGCAACCAGCGCCTCAGAAAGAAGACAACAGAGCCTCTGCGAAGAAAAGACGCCAG
>NC_037544.1:30931967-30933583 GCF_001531365.2 Cynara cardunculus var. scolymus | reverse complement strand
TATGGTTCTCTTGGTTTGTCCATCCGTTTGGGGATGATAAGAAGTGCTTAAGTCTAGATGAGTACCCATTCCTTGCTGAAGCGATTGCCAAAATCTTGATGTAAAGCGACTGTCTCTATCCGATAGGATAGAAATAGGCACTCCATGCCTAGCGACAATTTCGCTTATATAAATCTGAGCTAGCTTCTCCATCTTATAGTCCTCCCTGATTGGCAAAAAGTGAGCAGATTTTGTCAAACGATCCACAATCACCCAAATGGCATCATGCCTTTTTCCTGATCAGGGCAGCTTAGTTACAAAGTCCATTGATATTTGCTCCCATTTCCATTGGGGAATTTCGGGCTGCTGGAGCAGACCAGAAGGTTTCTGATGTTCAGCCTTAATTATTGAACAAGTTACGCACTTATTTACATACAGTGCAATGTCTTTCTTCATTCCAGGCCACCAGTAATATGCTTTTAATTCCTTATACATTTTGTCTGCTCCCGGGTGTATTGAATACTTTGATCGATGAGCTTCGTCCAAAATAATTGATCTAAGATTGCCAATCCTAGGTACCCAAATTCTATTTCCCAAATAACATACTTCATCAGGCTCCATCTGAAATTTGGACTCTATGCCATGGAGGGTTTCATCCTTTAAGTTCTCCTTCCTTAGAGCTTCCTTTTGATCCTCTAGGATTTGAGCTTTCAGATTAGTTTTTACCATGATTCCCAAAGCCCGCACCCTTGTTGGCTTTATACCTTCCTTCCGGCTCAAAGCATCGGCCACAACATTGGCTTTGCCCGGATGGTATTTGATCTCACAGTCATAATCACTGTGCAATTCAACCCATCTTCTTTGTCTCATATTCAACATTTTCTGATCAAGGATGTGCTGAAGGCTTTTATGATCCGTGTAAATGGTGCATTTTGTGCCATAGAGATAATGCCTCCATATTTTAAGTGCAAACACCACGGCTCCGAACTCAAGATCGTGCATAGTATAGTTCTTTTCATGCACTTTCAGTTGTCTCGATGCATAGACAATTACTTTATCCTTTTGCATCAATACACAACCTAAGCCTTGATGTGATGCATCACAAAAGACTACGAAGTTATCCGAGCCCTCTGGTAGGGATAAGATAGGTGCATTACACAGCTTCTGTTTGAGAGTCTCGAAGGCCTCTTCTTGCTTCTCACTCCAGATAAATTTCTTATCTTTTTGGGTTAGGCTGTAAGCGCTAGTGCAATTTTTGAGAAGTTTGCAATGAAACGCCTGTAGTAGCCTGCCAACCCAAGGAATTGACGAATTTCTGTAGGTGTTTTAGGGGCTTCCCAGTTCCTAGTAGCCTCAATTTTGATAGGGTCCACTTGAATTCCTCTTTCATTAACTACATGACCCAAAAACTGAACTTCTTGTAGCCAAAACTCACACTTAGAGAATTTAGCATGCAACTTCTCTCTTTGAAGTACTTCCAAGATTGCCCTCAAGTGTCTCTCATGATCTTCCCGRYTTCYTGAATAAATTAATATGTCGTCTATGAAGACGATTACAAATTTATCCAGGTAGGGTCTGCAGACTCTGTTCATCAGATCCATGAAGACGGCCGGTGCATTGGTTAGTCCGAAAGGCAT
>NC_037544.1:30916855-30929942 GCF_001531365.2 Cynara cardunculus var. scolymus | reverse complement strand
TTTCTGCGGTGGTCGAGGCTCCGAGTTTGAAGGTTGGTTAGCATTCAAACCAGCAGCCACTTGGCTAATTATGCCGGGGAGTGCAGCAATAAGTTGCTCTGAAACGAGCTGTGCTAGATTGGGGTTTTCTCTTCTTGGCGGCATTTCTTTGAATCCTAACATAAGGGAATTCATAACATTGAGAGTGACATGAGTAGCTTTCCATAAGATTTTGAGGATGCTTACATGTCTTACTTGCATGACAAAGGATAGGAAGATGACAAATAATCGATATAAGGTACAAACAATCACATAACCCATAGACATAATAGAAATTCCTCCAAAAGATATCATGCATCACTTAGTCAAGATAGGATACAAAACAAAGTTTCAAGTTTCAGGTCAAAAGAGTAATCCAATCCAAATTCTTCCTAAAGCAACAACCATCCAATGACCATTCCTAATGCTAGCATCATCAGGCTAAAAACAAACAGCCACCTATATAACTTCCTAATCTCTCGCCTGGCAGCAGCAGCCATCTCTCTGTTCCACTCTATACCCTGATGATGCGCTTCCACTATTTCCGATAGGTTGTTGAGGATGTTGTGGTGATAATCGAGCCGAGTCTGGTGCATCTGCGTGTCCTACGCGATCCTCCTTACCCATTCCTTCTTCGATGGTTTCATCCCTTGCGGATAGGATGCCGGTATTCCAGTCACAATTTGGGTCATCCTGCTCCCACCTTGGGGTCCAGATGATTCTCCAACGCCCTTTTGTGAGTTTCCAAACATCACCCTCTGTGGTACAGAGACACTCTTTCGAGGCGTGAGTCTGGTCCTTGGTCCTTGCTGGGTTCGCGACGGAACATCAGGGGCTGGCTCCATTGGGGGTAGGCAGGACACTTGTGGGGCGACCGCAGTGCCACTAGAAATCGCATCCTGGTCATATGGATCTATCTCTTCGTTACGAGTTGGGTTCCTCTGGGAGCGACCGACTACGTAGCCGGAATCGTCTACGGAATACTCGCTTGAATTCGAAGACATCGCCGAGAGGATCTGTGACATAAATAATCGTGATTACTAAGGTGTATCCTTTAACATGAGCTTAGCGGTTTTGAGGAAAATTCTAAACAACACTAAGCCTCAACAATCATGCTAGAATCCTTAGACAACACCCCTGAGTTCTATACCAGAGCTTCTGCTAATGAAACCAGAACCTCTGTTTCCTCACAGAGCTTTTCGAGGCCAGAGCCTCTGTTCACAAAGTGTCTACCAGGGCTTCTGGTGTCGAGGCCAAAGCCTCTGTACACAGAGTGTCTACCAGAGCTTCTGGTGCAATTTCATTACTTAGATATACTAAGGGTGCAATGACCCTCTGGTCCTACATCTTGCTCCAACCAGAGCCTTTGGTAGCGGAACCAGAGTCTCTGTGGCAACCCCTATGCTTATCATTCATGTAACTCATGCATGGATCCTCTCGTTCTCTTATTCACTTATGGCAGAGCTTCTGATAATGAGACCAGAACCTCTGCGAAGGTAATGATTCCAACTTCATTGTTTCTGGTCTTCTTGACCAGTGCCTCTAATCCTAGGAAACAGATATTCGCAAAAGTGGGACTAAGCTCATGCTTTTCATAAGGGTGTCACAACTAAAGCATACCTCTAATCAGATCGATTAAGTTCTTTTTATTACACATAAACTAAGCACAGGTGATCAAGCTTTACTTAACCGATGTGTAATAACAACGCCCGCTTTAAACACATGATTGAAAGTCACTCAGAAATTATTTTAGCTATACTCGATGGTTTTTAAAGGAAACCAGCATTCTCTATAATTGAGGCTTTGATACCAAAATCTGTCACACCCCACTAAAGCGGAAACACGGGATGATAACAGACAAGCGAGTCTTGGCAACAGTTACAGAAAAACACTTTGTCAACGATTCAAAATACACAAATCATCGACTTGATAAAGTTTCAAGGTTACAAAAGTATTTTCAAATACAATAAAAACTGTCTTAATCGATGTGATCCAAGTAATGCTCCCAGAGTCCACATAACTTACTTAGTACTTGAAAAGCATGACATAAAACAGAGTCAACTACAAAGAGTTGGTGAGTTTCACAGGTTTTCACATGCATAAAGACAGTAGATGCATAAACCAAGTAATAGCAAGCATATGCCGTTTCATTGCACTCAATAAATGTAAATCTTAAACGATGAAATACTTGAGATGCTACTGAGCCTTACCTGACCAACTTGCCCATAATTATTCGAACAACCAGAAGTAGCCCGTTCACTACTTAGGTTCCACGGTTCGATAAAGCACTAATTCAGCGGTGGTCCAAATTCCACATGATTAGGCTAGAAAACATAGGTAATTGTGCACCCCTTTCTGGGTGGGACTGTCAACACAATAGCGGCTATCCACAATACCACGGCCCGGGAATGTACCCGAGTTAACAAGTAGCGTGTACGGACGGGGACTTTTATTTGGAAACATATATTCTCAAGCACATCAATTTAGCATTTATATTATAGTGCAAAACAGTAACAAATACAACTTAGAAACCTGACTATGCAGTTCCATAGTCTGGAGGCTTCAAATAAATAACATGCAAAGCTTGCTCGTCATGGTTTTCCCCCATAAAATAACAAAAACAGTAAAAGTGGGGCCGTGAACTCACAGTTTGGCGAATATCAATTGTTTCCTTACGAGACTTGCTATCACCTGCTCGGACTTCCTGACAGAGTGACCAATACTTAATAAGAACTTCTAAACCTCCAAAACTTAAGTTGGGTAAAAACTGCTTTCAATGCAATCCGCCAGATACTAAAACCAATGTAGCGGATACTTTAAATATTAGCCTTAACGAATATATCCAAGATTCATATAATGGCATCATTTAATTCCCTTCCAAAGCAAATGATGGCAGCCGCCATCTGTTGGATTTTGAAGATTTTTGGTGGGTTTAACACCCTTCCCAAGAACAATTAAAACCTCGAGTCGCACACTTCTCCAAATCCGGTTGCATGCCCAAGAATGGCAGCAAATGGGGATGGTTTCGACTCTACATTTCCAGGAATAGAGACAGATAATAGCCCAAATTCTCATTTCTTGAGTAAGATCCAGAAAGGAAAAGAAACAATTGGGAATTTTTGAGTCTCGGAAAGCTACAAGATGAAAGATTTGATTTAGAGATGCATGCAAGACCAAAATCACCCGAAGGTGCAATCGGTTCCTAGAATGTAAGAACTCTCTCTCCCTCTCTTTTTGGGATTAAAAAGGTTTCTGGATCACAGATTATCATCTGATGAAGACATATGCATATCTTCGATGGATAATCTCACCATCTTTAAATTCCGAAACTTGAGTTGAGCAGGAAGAGAAAATAGGAATTTGAACACTTTAAAGAGGTATAGATGACTTTAGGAGCTTACCTTTTTGAAGACGAGGCAGAAAAGAATAATTCGAACACATCAGCGATCCTAAATTTGCAGGGAGAAGAGTTCGGCTCGAAGGTGATGAACTTTTTAGAGAGGGAGAACGAGAAAAGGCTAGAGCTTTTTAAATAATGAAGAGTTTCAAAAAGAGAAGAGGGGTATTTATATGAGGCTTCTAGAAGAGTAGTGGGCTGGCCTTTAAAGGCCCAAGCCCAAGGACTTATACATTTCCTTAATTTAAGACCCAAAAATCTAAAATAACGAAAATGTCCAAGTCTGGAACAAGACCAGCTGCCGTACTGAAATGATCAAGTATGGGCAACCAGCGCCTTAGAAAGAAGACAACAGAGCCTCTGCGAAGAAAAGACGCCAGGGCTTCTGTGAAGAGACACAGTCTATGCGAAGCGTTGCCGGAGTCTCTGTGAAAAAGACACAGAGTCTCTGAGAAGAGTTACCGGAGTCTCTGTGAAAAGACATAGAGTCTCTGAGAAGAGGCAACAGAGCCTCTGTAGATAGTACCAGAGCCTCTGTGTCTGCCACCAGAGCCTCTGTGTCTGCCACCAGAGCCTCTGTGGCTATCATCAGAGCCTCTGTGGCTGACGCCAGAGCCTCTGATCGAATAGGCGACCTCTTCAAGAACATACTCTGGATAAGGTTAATCCTAAAAGACTTAGTTTTCTAATAAAGATTCCAAAATAAGGTCCTAACCTGGAAATCCAAAAGTGCAGAGTTGTTATAGTTTTGTCAAGTAATTCACACATTTATCTATCCTGTTTTGGATGAATTTGCTACTTTTGGGGTGAGTGGCTATTCCATGCTTCAAAGAATGTGCTGGATTGTGGGCAGATTAAAGCTGCATCTTGTGCAATCAGTGGTGCTGCATTCACATTGAATCTGATTTGATCTAAGAGTTGAAAAAGAAGAACAAAGAGCTACATTCAGGGGGGAGCTTGAAATTTCCATCCATATCAAGCATACTAAAGCTTTAATCAAGAAAGCAGAGGGGAGAAGACCTGAAGACTTCATGAAGATGCTTGCACCATAAAACTTTGGGGGGAGATTGTTAGCATCAAATTGATGCTAATAATTATCTTAAAAAGTTTTATTAAGCAATTGGGGCTAAAGATGGATCATCTGAAGATGCTTCTGTGCCAAAACATCTAAGTCTGGTAGAAGACCAGCCGCTGTGCTAAATCGACCAAGTATGGACGACCAGAGCCTCTGCAAGCAGAACCAGAGCCTCTGTGAAGTGGACCAGAGCCTCTGTGAAGTGGACCAGAGCCTCTGTGAAGTGGATCAGAGGCTCTGTGAAGAGTCACCAGATCCAGAGCCTCTGTGAAGTGACACCAGAGCCTCTGGAGAACCAGAGCTTCTGGTTGTATTGACCAGAGCCTCTGGTGGACCAGAGCCTCTGTGGTCTGTCTATCCTCTGGTTTATCATCTGGTCCTTCAAGACGACTATCTTCAGAGAATCCTATTCTGGATAAGGCTAATCCTATTTTGGATAAGGCTAATCCTATTCAGATTATCATGAATTACTGGCTATATATAGTAGTGTTTCAGGTATAGAAAAGGAACGAGAGAAAATAGAGAATGTATTGTAAAACACATAGATTCAGATACATCGAATGAGAGTCGATTAGGTTTCTTGAGAGTTTGTAATTTTCCATTCAATAAAGAAAGCGCCGTCGATTTCTATTTCATCTTCTTCTTCTACAAATATCTCTTGAATTTCTTTATTAAATTATTCTATTGTCAGATCTGGGCTATAACAGCTTATCTCATGAGCATGTGTCGAGACCAAAGAAGGAGAAAATGAAAAGATAGCGAGATTGGTGGACGTGGGTGTTCAGCAGTGGCTATGCTGATATTCACACCTTCAGTGATTTGGGTCACTAAGGCAGCTGGGATCGGAGCCACAAGTACGACAGTGATTGTAGAAATCACTGAAGAGATTGGAGGAGATTAAGCTGAAGGTACCTCGGGGTTTAGGCTAGTTTTAATAGTTGAAACCTTTTCAGAGGTAACAGCCAGAGATGTGGGTATCCTCTTTTTGGCTTTCTTGGCCCTTGATGGAGAACCAAGAGTGGTTTGAGAGGATGGTCGTTTGAAAGTAAGGGAGCTGGTAGTTGGGATAGACTTTGGGAGTTTTTCCTTAGTCTTGACCACCGGAGGAAGGGAAGAAGGAAATATAGGCATACATGGAAAAAATGATGAAAATGCAGGCACAATTGCAGAGAGTGCAATGTCTTCATTCCTCAGCTTATGATCCAAGATTCTGGATCCAAGCTTGCAGATGGGTAGGTTTCCTTCAGTGGAGTATTTGTTTCCAAAGATCTTGGCAAACACTATGGACAAGAACCTGGTGTAGGGTACTACCTTCTCCCTCTGGCGCATGTTCAACTTCAACACCATATCTTCAAAGATCACATTAGAAAAGTTGATTGGGTGTTGTTGAATGACAGATACGCCAATGTTTAGCGCAACTCTAGAGGTTTGATCTTGGCCACCAATCTTGCCTCCCATACATTGAATGAAATGGGAAAACAAGTACTGCCAAACTGCAAACATGCGGTTCTTCTCAATCTTTGAAAGCGACTTGAGGAGATCGCTGGATTCCTTCTTCTTTGGCTAGGCGTAGCCAATATCTTCCAGGTAAGAAATGATGATATCAGTTGCAGGATCACTAACGTAGGGAACCTTTGCGAAACGAAGGTCGTGCCTTAGCGTTGTAACGCCAAAACTTACAGTCATTCTGTTGAAGGTGAAGAATATTTTCTCCACCTGTTGACCAGTCCTATCAGTGTCTTGAACAACTTCAGTAGTTAGCCAGAACTGTTGAAGGACTTCCTTCACCATGATAGGTTCATGGGTGAGAGTGTAGAAAATAGGGGAGTTCCTGAGGAAAGAAGCAACTTCCTCATAATATGACTTGTTCGTCGGGATGTCCAACAAAGCCACATGATTGTTTGCCTTGAAGGACACATCGTCGATCGAAAAGTTCACATTCTTGGCAGACATTTTCTATTATAAGTAAGAAATAAGAAATAACATATTTGTTAGTAGTCTAAGATAATGATGTGACCTATTAAGTTTTGAAACAATAAAACTTCTTTGAAAAATCCACAAAGAAAATATTAGGGTTTTTCAATAATAATAAGTGTATTGAAACCTTAGATTATAACCAAGTAGGAGAATGCTAATAATCTTTATGTTGGTAGTTTAAGAGAACAAGTTCTTAAGTAACCAAACAACAATTTCATAAAAGAAGAAGAACAGATGAAAATAAGAAAGAAAGGATATCAACCTTTGAGACTTAGAAGAAAAGGTTGAAGGGTTTGAGCATTCTTGCTTGCAAATATCTTTGAGGCAGAATTTCGACAAGAGTATTTGAAAGCGTAAGGTAAAAATGAGAGGAGAAGTCTCATATTTATAGGTAGGAGGAGAGAGAAATAGAATGAGGAGAGAGGAAAATATGACTTTTAAAGTTGTGCAATGATGAAAAAGCAGCACGTTTTCATCCACGATTGGATGAAATTTTGAGGGGTCGTATGTGTCAGAATGGTACGCGCATCTCAAAAATCATATCGTTAAAATAAAAATGTCGTCATAAAACATTTCATTTTCTATTTCCTTTAAACAAAAAGATTTTAAGAAATTCAAAAGTCACTTTCTTAAGAATATGAAAGGTTTTTGAAGATGGGTAGTGATAAGAAGAATCACTGAATGAAAGAATCTTTTAAAACATTTGATCACTCAAGAAGAAAAACTTCAGTGATGGTTTTATTTTAAGAAAGAAAAATATCATAGAAAGATATATTTTCATAAAAGGTTTAGTGATAAGAGAAACACTGAAACTATCTTTTAACGAACTTTTTGAATTACTGAATAAGGAAAGGTTCAGTGAAGATTTTGATTTTAAGATAAGATAAATATAGTATAGAGAGATATACTTACTTAAAAGATTCACTGATAGAAAGAATCACTGAAACAAACTTTTAAAACATTTTGATCACTGAAGAAGAAAAGCTTCAGTGATAGTTTTAAGTTTTAAAGACGAAGAATGAGTATACATACCTTAGAGAGAAGAGATATATTTACTCATGAGTTCAGTGATAGAATAAGAACACTGAATCATTTCATTTACTGATTAATACATATAGCTAAAGGAAATTAATCCTCATAGTTTAGCATTCCAAGTTCGCTGATCAAGATGTTAAATCTTGTCTCATCAAGAGGCTTTGTGAAAAGGTCAGGAAGTTGGTAGTCAGTGGGAATAAAGTGAAGTTCAATATTACCATTCAAAAAATGATCTATGATAAAATGATATGGGATCTCAATATGTTTGGTCTTGGAGTGAAGAACAGGGTTTTTGCAATTGCAATAACACTAGTGCTATCACAATAGATAGGAATTTTTGAAAACTGAAGATCGTAGTCATTGAGCTGGTTTTTCATCCAAAGGACTTGGGCACAACAACTTCCAGCGGCAACATATTCAGCTTCAGCAGTTGACATGGACACGGAGTTTTGCTTTTTACTCGTCTAACTCACCAACTTTCCACCTAGAAGCTGACACCCTGTAGTGGTGTTTCTCCTATCAATTTTGCAACCTGCAAAATCACTATCCGAGTAAACTATTAGGTCAAAACTTAAACCCTTAGGGTACCAGAGACCCAAGTTAGGAGTTCCCTTTAGGTATCTGAAAATGCATTTTACAACAATCAGATGAAAGTCCTTAGGTTCAGATTGATATCGTGCACAAAGACAAGTTGAATACATGATATCTGGTTGAATAGCTGTAAGATACAGCAGGGAGCCAATCATTTCTCTATAAACAATTACGTTTGCAGGCTTTCCATTTGGATGCTTATTGAGAGAAAGAGGAGGAGCCATTGGAGTTTTCATTGAGAAGCTGTTAGAAAGATCAAACTTTTTCAACGTATCACAGATATACTTACTTTGGCTAATAAAGATACCTTTATCAGATTGCTTGATCCGGAGACCTAGAAAATAGGTTAGTTCTCCCATCGTACTCATATGATATTCTTTCTTCATGCGATCAGTGAACCAAAAACATAAAGAGGGATTAGTGGCACCAAAAATAATATCATCGACATAAATTTGGACTAGAAGGATATGACCTTTAACTTTACTAAGAAATAAGGTATGGTCAATCTTTCTACGAACAAATTTCTCGGAGAGAAATGAGGAGAGGGTATCATACCAGGCACGGGGAACATGTTTTAACCCGTAAAGAGCTTTATCCAAACAATAGACATGGTTTGGATACTTAGGGTCAAGAAACCCTAGAGGTTGTTAAACATAAACTTCCTCTTGGAGATTTCCATATAGGAAAGCACTCTTTACATCCATTTGGTAGACTTTGAAGTCTTTATGGGCAACAAAGGCTAGGAAGAGTCGAATAGCTTCAAGTCTAGCCACTAGTGCGAAGGTTTCATCATAATCGATTCCTTCTTATTGTTTATAAACCTGAGCAACAAGACAATTATTGTTACGGGTTACCATATCTTGTTCATCTAACTTGTTGCGATAAACCCATTTGGTGCCTATCACAGTTTTATCAGACGAATGTGGGACAAGGTACCAGACTTTGTTCCTATCAAACTCAATGAGCTCCTCTTGCATGGAAATGATCCAGTTAGTGTCTGAGATAGCATCATTGATTTTCTTGGGTTCAACTAAAAAAATAAAGTTGACAAGAAGATAGATATTACCTAGACCACAACGAGTCTGAATACATGCACTTAGATCACCAAGAATTTGATGAATATAATGGTCTTTTGTCCATCACTGAGTTGGTAGAGGATTTTCATCTGAGCATTGATGTTCAAAAACAGAAGATGAGGCTTCAGCTGCAGATTCTTTAGCAATAAGAATAATTGCTAAAGGAGCCTCAGATTCAACGACTGATAGAGATTCAGATGTTGAGAGCATTTCATTCACTGATTAATCAGTGTTTGAAGTAGAAGGAGGAATGCAACTAATGGGCACTGCAACGATCTCAAAAAAAGATTTGCTTCAGTTATTAGCTGTAACTGGAATGATAAGTGGATCATCATTAGCTTCTGGAGGATCAGCGTTGGGTTGATTGCTGAAGGAATCTTCAGGTTTTCCAGCATGAAAGAACATCCAGTTTTCTAATTTTTTGTCATCATTAATGATGGGTTTAGAATTAGCTGATTGAGATTCATCAAAGGCGACATGAATAGTTTCTTCTATTGTCTGTTGGTGTTTGTTGAATACTCTGAAGGCTTTGGATACGGAAGAATATCCAAGAAACATTCCTTCATTAGCTTTAGGATCGAACTTTCCAAGTTGATCACGGTTGTTGAGAATAAAACACGTGTAACCTAAGATGTGTAGAAAGCTAAGAGAGGGATTTATGCTATGGAAGATTTCGTAAGCTGTCTTCTTGAACCTCTTAACGATCAGCGACTCCTTTTGAGTGAAACAAGCAGTATTGACAGCTTCAGCTCAAAAATGAGTAGGAAGATGAGATTCGCTGAGCATTGATCGAGCAGCCTTAATGATTGTTCGATTTCTCCTTTCAGCGACCCTATTTTGTTGAGAAGTTCTCAAAGAAGAGAAGTTGTGAGAGATTCCCTTGTCCTCAAAGAAGTTATTCGTAGTATTGTTTTTGAATTCAGTTCCATGGTCACTTCTGATAGATCATACTTTAATATTATTAAATACTTCTATTCTTTTGATGAACGATATTATTTTTTCCGGTGCTTCACTTTTTGATCTAAGAAAGAAGACCCAAGTGTACCAAAGAGATCCATGTGCAATAGCTGAAGTGGAGATGTCATTGAAGAGATTTACTTAGATTTGAAGCTAGCTCTTGTCTGTTTCCTTTTTCACATGCTGAGTAAAAGAGATTCATTTGCAAAGGTGTATTGAGGAAGACTAGTGACGAGATCATTTCTAGACAACTCACTGAGTGTCTTGAAGTTAAGATGAGAAAGTCGTTTGTGCTACAGCCAGTTGATATCTGACAAAGCTTTAGAGAGAAAACAACTATTCTCAGTAATAGAAGAATCCATGTTGATGATGTAAACATTCTCTAGACGAGAACTGGTTAGACCAACTTTATCATCCTTGTCAAAGATGTAGCATAAATTCTTAAAAAATTTCATTGTGAAATCTTTATCACAGCTGACTGATGCTAAGAAGATTATGCTTCAATCCTTCAATATATGCAACATGCTTGAAAGTGGTTGCACCATTGGTTAATACACCAAAACCTTTGGTATATCCTTTTTCATTTCCTCCAAAGGTCACAGAAGGGCCTCTTTCATCCTTGTAGTCGATGAGCATGGATTTGTCTCCAGTCATATGTCTTGAGTATCCACTATCGAGATACCAAATGCCTTTGACTTCCTTCACAAGGGAAAAGTTTAAAAATGCTTTGGTACCCATTCTATTTTGGTTTAGCAATGTTAGAGGCAACATCCACTGAAACTGAAGAATTAGTGTTAGCAGAAGGCTTCACTAAACCTGAAGAAAAGAGGCTTCAGTGGGATGAAGAACAACCTCTGACGCTAATGGAATAGAGTCAGTAGGTGTCTTCACTGAGGCTGACGAAGATGCTTTAGTGGTAAGAGGAAAAACAACACCTGACGTTGAAGACTTGGTGTCATTAGTTGTCTTCACTAAGCCTAAAGAGGATGCTTCAGCGGATTTCTTCACTTTAGTTGTTTTTACAACCTTAGGGGCAGATTTCGCCTTGGTAGATTTATCAGCCTTGGCTACTTTCTTACCCTTGGCTGCAGGACCAGCCTTGGCGGTAGTAGGACATTTGCTGGAAATATGTGTAGTTTCACCACAGTGTCTACACTTTCTATAGCTGAAGCTAGATTTAGGGCCATGAAGTACTAGAGAAGAAGAGGGACAAGCTCCAAGGATTCCATTCTCATTTGTTCTAGGAGGAACAACTGAGGATTTGGTGTCCTTAAGTGAAATATTCACCTTGAGCTCAGACTTAGATTTTTGAGAGGATTCAGATTTCTTGATCCTTGAGGAGGAAGAAGGTGCACAAGCTGAAGGAATAGATCTAGATCTATGTGACTTGTTAGCCTTCTTAGGAAGAGGTGCTATGACAATGGACTTACCTTTGTCTTTGCCACCTGAACTCAAAGGAGTTCCTTCAAGATCACTCTCAATAAAAGAAGACTGAGAGGAAGAAGTGTCAGGAATAGAAGAGACAAAGGTACCAAACTTGATCACGGACCTGTCGGTGACAATGTGTTCCTGATCATAGAAGAAGCCTACACCAGTCTTAATCTTGGCAGGAATCTGAGCATTAATGATCTCAAAGGCTTTGACAGAGGCTTTGCACAATGTAACATCTCACTTAAGAAACCCCAAGTTACCAATTTTATAAAGTCTCCAATAAAATAAAATTAATTGATTAACCTCAAAATACGGGATATTAANGTAACATCTCACTTAAGAAACCCCAAGTTACCAATTTTATAAAGTCTCCAATAAAATAAAATTAATTGATTAACCTCAAAATACGGGATATTAATTTTCTAGAAAAATTTCGAAATATCCATTCTATTTTGGTGATAAAACCACCCAAAATACAATTCCAAACAGGACATAACGGATTTTTTACTTACAACCTGAATTTAGTAGCAAAATAAATAAATACGGGCCATACTTATAACCGGAACAAGACTATGCACAAGCTAAACTTACTACATCTATGAGATATGGTAATAAGCTACTATTTACCAAAAGCAAGTTCGTAAACTTTAAGTCCCCTGATAAATCTTCAAGTCAAACAACGGGTTCTTTCTTTTTATCCATCTTCTTTCCTGAGAGGGGTTGACACTTAAATGGTAAGCCAACGCTTAGTGAGTCAGATAGTTAAGTATTACATATCAATATCGCACAAGTTTATAAACATACATAATAAACTCTTATCAATAAAAGAGTTTAAGACATCATCTAAATGCAAACCGAGACTTACAAGAAACCGAGTAAACAATTACTTACACGATGCTAAGATCATATAATTCCATATTCAAATTTACTATAATATACCATACCATTGATGCTCAATACAACAAGGAAACAAGATCAATAACCAAGTATATTCAACAACGTTAGAATACCAATAAACATCAAGAACCAAGAGATCGAATCAGTAAACTTAACGAAAACCGTGTATCACCCCGTCCTTCATCTTCCGGGCTCATGCCAAAGTCCGAGTCAGAATCGTACATTACGGGAAACCTCGCACTGCCCACCTTCCTCTACCGGGTATGTGCCAAGGTTCCGTACTCATTGCTCTTCCTCCTTTTTGAGCAATGAGTATTCACAACCACAAAAAGTCTCACCCGTCCATCCCGGGATCTTGACTTTCGCCATAAACTTTCAGCGTGCCACACGAAGTAGCACCCATACTATGGCGTACAATTCAAGGAACAAAACAACGAGTCCGGATACGGAAAGCAAACCGATGTAACGAGATCATAATATGGAATAGACTCAAGAGACGAAATCAAAGACAAATCAAGATCATGTAACTCAATTCAAGACCAAAAACATTCATATGAAAATATATATATTCAAAACAATATGTAACAATTAACTATATAACTCACCGAGCAACCGTATAATACCGAAAAGCTC
>NC_037544.1:30909473-30915675 GCF_001531365.2 Cynara cardunculus var. scolymus | reverse complement strand
AGTAAAATTTTCCACTTTGACATAACATGTATCACAACTTCTCACATAATATTCTCTTTAACATAATAATTAAACATACTTAGCAACTAATTTGGGCATATTAGAAATTGGATGTTACAAATAACTCCTTCTTTTGAGGATTTCGTCCTTAAAATCACCGTTGTGGAATTAAAGAAGAGTATTTCGCCTTCATCTCATCTTTACGCTTCCACGTCCAATTTGGTCCCCGATGGTGTTTCCACTTGATCAATACCAAGTCTACCTCTTTATTACGTAGTTTCACTTTTCTCTCGTTCAGAATTGATTCTGGTTCTTTAATGTATCTTAATTTCTCATCTAATTTGACTTCGGATAAGGACACCGTCTCTTCATGTTTACCCAAGCATTTACCTAAGTACCTGACATGAAACACATCGTGTATCCCCGTAAGTTTCTCTGGTAACTCTAGTCGATAAACCTATTTTCTGATACGCTCCAATACTTTGAACAGGTCAATAAATAGTGGACTTAACTTACCTTGTTTTCAGAATCGAAGCATGCCTCGCCAAGGAGAAACTTTCACCATTACCATATCACCMACCGAGAACTCGATTGGCCTTTTGCGACGATCTGCATAAGACTTTTGACGATCTTGGGCAGCTCTCATTTTTTCGCGAATAATCTGAATCTTGTCATGAGTGATCTGAATGAGTTCGGGACCAACTAAAACTTTCTCTCTCGTCTCTCGCCAACACAAGGGTGTACGACACTTACGTCCGTATAAAGCCTCATAAGGGAGCCATTCCAATTGTCGAGTGGTAGCTATTGTTGTAAAAAAAACTCAACCAAGGGTAGGTGAGTATCCCAACTACCACTAAATTCTATGACACATACGCGTAGCATATCCTCGAGAGTCTGAATGGTTCGTTCTAATTGACCATCGGTCTGAGAATGATAGGCCGTACTAAACACATGACGTGTTCCCAATTCTCATTGAAATCTAGCCCAAAAATTAGAAGTGAATCGAGGGTCGCGATTAGAGATAATCTTCGCTGGTACATCGTGTCATGAGACAACTTCATCAATGTACAACCGTGCCCATCGATCCATAGAATAAGACTCTCGGACATGTAAGAACAATGCAGATTTGGTCAACCGATCAACTATAACCCAAATACTGTCGTGTTGTAGTTGGGTCTTCGGTAGCTTAGTAACCAAATCCATCGTTAATTCCTCCCATTTCCACATAGGTATCTCAAGAGGCTGTAAACTACCATACGGTTTCTGGTGTTCAGCCTTTACTTGTAAACATGTGGTATATTTCTCGGCATAACGTCCAATATCAGTCTTCATCCCAGGCCACCAGTAATCTAAACGAAGATCTTGGTACATTTTGGTATTCCCTGGGTGTATCGATAATCGCGACTTATGTGCTTCCGCTAAAACAACATTTCGCATGCCGCCAAGTTTGGGGACCCAGATTCGGGTCTTAAAGACCTTCAAGCCACGTCCATCTTCAGAGAGAGAATCAATGTATCCTACCATTCGTTCTACTTTGACATTCTCAGGCTTCAAAGCCTCAATCTGCCATTTCCGAATATCATCAAATAGATTATATTTAACCGACGTGTGAATGATAGAGTAGCATAGAAGTCCAGAATGCATCTTCCTACTCAGAGCATCTGCCACTACATTGACTTTACCCGGATGATATAGTATCTCACAGTCGTAATCTTTGATGAGTTCCATAGCACGTTGTTGACGCATGTTCAAGGTCTGTTGATCAAATAAATACTTTAAGCTCTTGTGGTCAGTATAAAGTTGACACTTAGTACCATAGAGATAGTGTCGCCAAAGCTTCAAAGCAAAGACCACCGCTGCTAATTCAAGATCGTGAGTAAGGTAGTTCTTCTCATAATCTTTCAATTGGTGAGAAGCATATGCAATCACCTTGCCTCGATGCATCAAGACACATCCAAGACCAAGTCGAGATGCGTCACTATACACTATGAAGTCTTCGTTACCCTTAGGTAGAGCAAGTATAGGCGCGTGTGTCAGACATTCCTTTAAAGGTTGAAATGCTCGATCTTGGGCCTCATTCCATTCAAATTTACCATCTTTACGAGTCAAAGAGGTTAATGGTACTGCGATCTTAGAAAAGTCATTTATAAATCGTCGATAGTACCCTGCCAGACCCAGAAAACTCCGAACTTCCGAAGCGTTCTTTGGTTGCTCCCATTCTTGAATTGCTTCGATCTTGGCTGGGTCTACAGAAATACCGTCACCGGATATGGTATGCCCCAAGAATTGTATCTGGCAAAGCCAGAATTTACATTTCGAGAATTTTGCATAGAGTCGTTTTTTTCTCAACAATTCTAGCATTTGATGTAAGTGTGTAGCGTGTTCGTTTTCGGACTTTGAGTAAACCAAAATATCATTGATGAATACGATCATAGACTTGTCGAGCATAGGATAGCATACTCGATTCATTAAGTCCATAAAAGCTGCAGGTGCGTTTGTAAGTCCGAATGGAATTACGAGGAATTCGTAATGCCCATAACGGGTCCGAAAGGCAGTCTTGGGTACATCTTCCTCCCATACCTTGAGTTGGTGATAGCCAGACCGGAAGTCGATTTTAGAAAAATATCTCACTCCTTGCAACTGATAAAAAAGATCGTCAATTCGCGATAATGGATATTTGTTTTTTATAGTTACCTTGTTAAGCTCACGGTAATCTATACACATCCGGAAAGTTTTGTCTTTCTTATTAACGAACAGGACTGGAGCACCCCAAGAAGATGTGCTTGGTCGGATAAAACCCTTGTCCAATAATTCCTGCAATTGTTTTATCATTTTTTTCATTTTCGCAGGTGCGAGACGATACGGTGTCTTTGCTATCGGAGCTGCACCCGGTATCAAGTCTATATGAAATTCTACTTGACGATCGGGTGGAAATCCAGGCAGATCATCCGGAAATACATCCGGATATTCACAAACAATCGGAACGTCCTTCATCGTCTTCTTCAATTCCTTCGCCGCATCTATAACATAGGCTAGAAAAATTGAGCAACCCTTGWYYAGATAACGACGAGCTTTTAGCATAGAGATTACCTTTATGTCGATCACACGCCGCTCCCCGTAAATGTATAGGTAATTCCCCTCGCTAATTGGTATCCAAATCATTCGTTGTGAACATATGATGTTGGCTTGATTCTTTGCCAACCAATCCATACCAATAACAACATCAAATCCACGTATATCAGTTGGAATGAGATCGATAAGAAATTCATAGTCATCTAGAAGCAATGTACACCATCTAAATACTTTATCAGCAACTAATGGTACTCTGCTCGTAGTGTCAATAGTAAAAGGTTTTTCAAGTATAGTAGGCACGGATTCAATATAACGAACATAATCATTTGACACAAAAGAATTTGTTGCACCAGAATCAAATAAAATACGAGCAGGCCAAGAATTAAAAAGAAATATACTCATAACAACATCGGGATCGTTCATGGCTTCCTTCACGGTAATTTGAAATGCCCTGACATGAGGTTTCGGGACCTCCTCCTTTTTGGTCGATGCCCCCGCTGTATGTATCCGTCATTGCCTCGGTTGTTGTACCGACCCCTTACTTTCCTCCAGTCTATTCTTTGGACATTCTCGCATACGATAGCCTAACACACCACAATTATAACATGCCTTTTCTCTTTGAGGGCATTGAGTTCATATGTGCCCAGCTTCACCACAACAGAAGCATCATACATAAGTCTGATCACCACTACATCGTCCCTGGTGATTCTTGCCACATCAATTGCAGATCTGTGGCGTATTCAACTGCATTGTATAAGCCTGTGAGGTAGTATGTGGTGTATTATGCGATTGAGTTCGTCTCAACTTGAAGAATCGAGATAATTTAGATGTCGGGGTCGAGAAGGTTCTCTCAACTCTCGATAGTTTCTCCGGTACATAAAAATCATTAGGGAGACTCAGATCATGCTCCTGTTTCCTTGCATACTCAACTGCTTTTGGCAAATGAAGGTATGTCGCGATTGGTGACGAAATCACGAATATTCGGTCGAAAACCGTTGACGAAATGATTAATCTTGTCCTTTTCACTTGGTACAAACCGCTGGGCAAACTAAAGCTTCCGATTGAACTCTATTTCATATTCAATTACCGATATGGATCCCTGTTTGAGCTCTATGAATTCCTTCTCAAGCTTTTGTTTCAGATCATCCGGGCAGTATTGATCGAAGAACAACACTTGAAACTCTTCCCATGTCGTTCTATCCCGAGTATTAGGATCCATTGATCGATATGTGGCGTTCCACCAAGTGAGTGCACGGTCGGTAAATGTCGCTGTAGCATAACGTACTTTATCCTCCTCCTGCACATAAACAATCCTGAATACCTTTTCAGTGTTTTCGACCCATTGCATTGCAAGTACTGGGTCTGTCTGTCTCGATAACACTGTAGCCTCACTGCTTCTAAATGTTTTAAATGAAGGCCGGTCCGACTTTGGTTTGGGTACGTCTTCATTAACCGGCTTCGGTCCTTGGACAACCGGATTCTGAGCATTAACTGGATTTTGCACTTCAGATAACTTTCTTTCAAACTCTATTCTTTGTTCTCGTAGAGCAGCCTGTGTTTGATCATTCATTAGTTTCAATAACCTCTCAGTACGAGGTGATAGTTGGGCTTCATCGTCATTGTCAACATTTCCTTGGACATTCCCTTCGAGATTGAGGTTGTGATCCCCAATTTCTTGAGTAACCGGTGCATTGCTAAATGCATCGTGTTCAGACATCGCACTGAAATTATAATATATATATATATATATAGAAGTCAAATAATATTCTATCCCTTGTACCCCAACAAATCCTAAGTCTCTCCTATTGGTCTATATCCCATATAATCATAACCTAATCACTATACAATGTCAATACCTAAGTTTGAGTACGAATATCATTAATGATATCCAGTTCACTCAAACCACAGCTCTGATACCATATTTGTAACATCTCACTTAAGAAACCCCAAGTTACCAATTTTATAAAGTCTCCAATAAAATAAAATTAATTGATTAACCTCAAAATACGGGATATTAATATTCTAGAAAAACTTCGAAATATCCGTTCTATTTTAGTGCTAAAACCACCCAAAACACAATTCCAAACCAGACATAACGGATTTTTTACTTACAACCCGAATTTAGTAGCAAAAAAAAAAACAATACGGGACATACTTATAACCGGAACAAGACTATGCATAAGCTACACTTACTACATCTATGAGATACGGTAATATGCTACTATTTACCAAAAGCAAGTTCGTAAACTTCAAGTCCCCCGATAAATCTTCAAGTCAAACAACGAGTTCTTTCTTTTTATCCATCTTCTTTCCTGAGAGGGGTTGACACTTAAATGGTAAGCCAACTCTTAGTGAGTTAGATAGTTAAGTATTACATATCAACATCGCACATGTTTATAAATATACATAATAAACTCTTATCAACAAAAGAGTTTAAGACATCATCTAAATGCAAACCGAGACTTACAAGAAACCGAGTAAACAATTATGTACAGGATGCTAAGATCATAGAATTCTATATTCAAATTTACTATAATATACCATACCATTGATGCTCAATACAATAAGGAAACAAGATCAATAACTAAGTATATTCAACAATGTTAGAATACCAATAAACATCAAGAACCAAGAGATCGAATCAGTAAACTTAACGAGGACAGTGCATCACCCCGTCCTTCACATCCCGGGCTCATGCCAATGTCCAAGTCAGAATCGTACATTACGGGAAACCTCGCACTACCCGCCTTCCTCTACCGGGTGTGTGCCAAGTTTCCCTACTCATTGCTCTTCCTCTTTTTTGAGCAATGATATTCACAACCGTTGAAAGTCTCACCCATCCATCTCGGGATCTTGACTTCACCATAAACTTCCAGCATGCCACACGAAGTAGCACCCATATTATGGCGTACAATTCAAGGAACAAAACAACGAGTCCGGATCCGGAAAGCAAACCGATGTAACAAGATCATAATATGGAATAGACTCAAAAGACGGAATCAAAGACAAATCAAGATCGTGTGACTCAATTCAAAACCAAAAACATTCATATGAAAATATATATATTCAAAACAATATGTAACAATTAACTATATAACTCACCGAGCAACCGTATAATACCGAAAAGCTC
>NC_037544.1:30905400-30908263 GCF_001531365.2 Cynara cardunculus var. scolymus | reverse complement strand
AATTTTCCACTTTGACATAACATGTATCACAACTTCTCACATAATATTCTCTTTAACATAATAATTAAACATACTTAGCAACTAATTTGGACATATTGGAAATTGGATGTTACAACAATCCTTCAATGGTAGGCTTTTTAGCCTTGTGTTCAACAATAGCTTGCTCATGCTCAACAATAGCCTGTTCGTTTTCAATAGTGATGGTCTGGTTTACAATGACCTGCTCTTTAAGATCTTCTTTGATCTTTGTCAACTCTTTGATCTTAGATTGACAAATCTTCAACTGTTCTTGAAGATCAAGATAAAGCATTTATGCTTTAGACTTGCCAGAAGAAGAAGAAGAGGGTTCATTCAGGAAACATACCTGAGTAGGAGAGGATGATGAGGGATCACTGGAGGTTGATGTCTCATAAGTTTCTTCCTTGACATCCTTGACCATCAATCAAAGATAGGTCGTATCTTCCTCATCAGCCCAATCATCTTCTTCAGCGACAAGACCTTTGCCCTTTCACTGAGAACTCTTCATCTTTTTGTACTTCTCCTTCAACTTCAGATATTTATCGTCTCTGGTTCCGAAGAAGGATGGGGTTTTCGAATATGGCATTGCAGTCTTCTTTGACCTGTACTCACTCGAAAAGTTATCTTTACGTTGATAGTTGTAGCAGACCGCTGAAGACTTGTCAATAGTATCTGACTTTGGCTTTTTCTTAATGGTCAGCATGGGATATCTGCGGAAGTTACTTTTTCTGGAAAATCTTCTAAAAGACTTAGTTAGAAGCGCCAGTGATTCATCAAAGTCTGCGAGATCAGACTCTGACAAATCCTCAGAGTTAGTGAAATCTACTCCATTATAGAAACAGAAGAAAAAGAAAGAACAAAAGAAGAAGACGATGGGAGTTCAACTGAAGGATCTTCAGAGATCAAAGCTAGCGGAGAGCTTTTCATGTCTCTGGAATCCTTGATTAGATTCCTCTTCGATTGTCGAGACTGCTCGTGATTGAGCAGTATCCCATATAAACAGCTTAGAGAGAGGAATGACATATCGTTGGACATCTTGAGATACATAGAATATGTATCCTAGGATTCTGGTAAACATTCCAGAAACTTTGTCAAAGTTTCAGAGTTGGAATATTCTCTGCCAACCGTCCTCAAATCAATAAGAAGACAATTAAATCTTTAATGTACTTCAGACAATGTTTCGTTCTTTCCACAGAGAAAGCTTTCATATTGTCTTACTAGATTTATCTTCCTTGATTCTTGTACCTAAGAGGTACCTTCATATTAAACACAAAGAGTGTCCCACATGGTTTTCGAGGTCCTAAGCATCCTCACAGAGTGATAGACCTCGTCAGGAAGAGACATGACTATTATAGATCTTGAACGAGTATCTATAGCCACCTTCTTCTTGTCTTTATCACTTTACTGATCAGGGAGCTTAGAAATCTGCCGTTCATTGTTTTAGGAACAACCAGAGATATAGCATAGGAACATAAGGTCCTTTTTTTATATAATGTGGGATCTCAGGATCCACACCTTCCAAGAGAGACTTCTGATTTTTTAAGAGACTTGTCTCTTATAAATCGGGGAGGTTTGGCAAGGGAGCCATTATCGTGAAAGTTTGTGCTTGTGTTTCGCAAAGCCATTTGAAAAGCAATAAATTATCATGAGAAATAGAGATAATAAAAGGCAAATAAACAACTAAACAAGACGAGAAGAAAACACTGCTTTGATACCACTTGTTGGTCCCAACCGGGTCTATAAGAGTTTTAGACGAACAGTTTGTAGAAGGGTGGGGGGGATGAATGCAAACACTATAAACTTTTGTATTTAAAAAAATATATTGATAGAGAAAGATTAATACAAATTTTTTGCAGATTTTTTGCGAAAATAGAAAATGTAAAAATAACCTATCTAAAGCAATCTAACTTTACACACCGATATACTTAGCAAAACAGAAACGATTTGCCGAAAAGATAAAGACAGGAGGATGTTCTTCTTGAGTAAGAAATTTAGAATTCTTGAGAGGGATGTGTTTGTGTTCTTTAGATATAAGTGTAATCTCTATGTATGCATGCTTTGCATGGAGAAAGCACTTAACTATTTATAACCATTGCATTAAATGCGATGATAGGATTGATTAACTCAGTTTTGGATATTAATCACTTACTCTAGATGATCTATTTGACAATATTAGTGCAGCGGAAGCAATAAGAACAAACAGAGTAGTAATCAATGAAGAACACAGATGAATGAATGAAGAACACTAAAGAGAAGCTTCAAATGATTTTCAATTGATTGAAAATGTTTACAATACGATATGGAAGCACACTGAATTACAAAGCCTTAAGCTGCTATATATACTTGTTCCTAACGGCTTTTCTGACAAGACCTAGACGTACAAATTAATCTAAGTCGTTCAAATAAAGCAGATTACAAACAGACACGTGATAAGCACGAGCAGCTAACTAACCTAAGTAAACAGTAAAGAAGTTCTTCACAGAAGATAAAGCTGCAGACCCTCTATGAGCCATCCCAGAGGCTCTGCTGGATGTGACTTGAGAGCACTTGATTCCAGAGGATCATCTTCCAGAACCTCTGTGATAGACAACAGAGGTTCTATCATCTTTGACTTGAAAGCTTTGAATACAGAGGACCAGTTTCCAGAACTTCTATGGTAGACAACAGAGGTTCTGTCACACTTCACTTGTACGATAGAACACTTTCTATTGTTGGTCCTCTATGGTCTTCTGTGGTGGAACCTCTTCTGTCAACACTTGTAGTATTTACTTTTTCCATACTTTTACATTAAGAGAAATGAGAGCTAACAATCTCCCCCTAAGTATGAAAAAGTAAAATTGGAAAT
>NC_037544.1:30900361-30905380 GCF_001531365.2 Cynara cardunculus var. scolymus | reverse complement strand
ATTACAAAATTGTGAAATATAGGCCTAAAGCTGGTACAGAAGGTTTATCAAACGACAGATTCTGGAAAATCGTCTACTGCGTATAGCATATCAGACTTGATTGTTCTGTAGACGTTGAAGATCCATTCTCTGAAGTTGATTTGCATTTTGATCGCCTCAAGATGCGCGACACTTCGCTCATCCTTAGATTTCCTTTGTCCACTTCTGCCGCTGCATTTCTGAATATCCATTCCAGCGTCTCTGTTGAGTACTTGTGTGATTTTGTTGGATCATAGAACCTTAGGATTTCATCCTTATCCAAATACACAAACCCAAAAGTAGGGTTGTGAATAATGGAGTTTGGATGATACCTAAGTATCCAACCAGGCCTGCTGTATGGAGGGGAGATCTTTAGATCTTTTTGGACTAACCTGACCGTGAGCTCGAAGTCCTTCTGGCTGTAATATCTTACTTGTGCGCGCATAACTTCAAGCAGCCTTCTGAGCGATATTGAGTAGCTTGACCTTCTCTCCATGTAGATGTTTAGAATTTTGTGCATGTAGATGACATCAAACACACAGAGGTTGTGGAGGTCAGCGTCTGTGAATGTATACAGGTTGCCATCTTCCCTCCTTACTACGTACTGAGCATAGAGCACCTTCTTCTTTAGCATTGTCCTTGGAGAGATTTTCTCTAGGGAAGTGATCATGTGCTCTGAGAAGACTTGCTCCCGAGGCCTTGTGATCTTAGAGAACTGGAACTTGGCGGTGGCAGAAAGGATCCCTGTAAGCTCTGGATCATAGGGAGGCTCTATGTCTGCTGCAGAGTACCTCCACACTTGAATCTCTTCCAAAGTAGTAACGGGCTCTGTTCTGACTTTTGGCATCAGAATCTTGCTCATTGATTCGAATATTTCATAGACCCTTCCTACCGTGGCGGATTCTGGGACCTTGGTTTCCTCTTCTTCCAGAATTGGCCTCTAGGTTGACCCTCTGCAAGGATGGGTTTGACGGTCAAACGTACCCGTGGACGTTTCTTGGACTTGTAGGAGTTGTGATGAAGGACCTTCTCCTTCTTTGTGAGGGATGGGGCCTCTGCCCTTCTTGGCTTGAACCTCTGCCAGGGATGCCTTTAAAGCTTCGAGGAGCACTGGGTCATCTCTGTAATCTTCTTCATTTATAGGCTGTGGAGTCTCTGTACTAGACGACGACCCCTTCTGTGGTGACTCTACAACTTTGCCTTTACMTTTKCCTTTAGGCTCTTGTGCCTTTTCCTTGCCTTTTGAGAACAAGGCAGCTGTAGAGTCCACGATCTTGACGCCTCAGGCAGGAGTCTTCTTTGGCTCTGGTTTCTTCTTAGCCTTCTTCTCCCCCTCATGACGATCACGATCATCACCTTCTTGATCGTCATGGTTCTTTTTGGCTTCTGCCTTGCATGTATCCAGGGGAGCCTTCTTCAAGTGACGAAGGATTTTGGTGGCCGCCTTGAACATCTTCTCGATCACCTTCTCTGCACCTACAGAAGCATTCATTACATCTATCTCTGTTGCCCATTTTAGCTTGGAGACGCTTTTGAAGATCTCGGTTCTTAGAAGGTCACCTTCCTTCACAAGCTGTGACGTGCAGTCTCTGATTAAGGTGTTTGATGCTCGGGCCTCTGTAAGGAGTTGGGTGATGTTTTTGGTCATAGCATCTAGCTCTCTGCGAGTTGCCAGATGATTGATGTTGGCCCTTGAGGTCTTGGTGTCGAGGCCGTAGGTGACCGCAGAAGAGAACATCTCCTTGATCTCATCTCTGAATGAAGAGTAATTCGTGTAGCTCGCAGAGACGAGATCAGCAGCAAATTGGGCGGCCATCTCTGTGAGTTTTGTCTTCAAGGTCTTGATTGATGAAGGATTGAGCGGCATGGCTTGGAAGGCCTCTGTAAGGTCGTCCTTTTGAAGGACAGAGCTCTGAAGGGTTGAAAGTGTTGACTTGAGTTCTGCTGTGGTTGACGTCAACTCCTTTAGAGCCTCTGTGATGGATGAGAAGTCCTGTGGCACCGTGTGAGAGATAAACAAGCTTTTCAACTCGTCTATCTTCTTGAATACTTCTGTGGCAAAGGTTTGAAGCTCCCCCTTTGTCACATACGTATCCTGGGAACCTAGACCACCAACACATGTTGGTCTAGTAGCCTTGGAGCTTGAGGCGCCCTCAGCGACTGGTATTGCGTAGTCTGCTCGGGGACTTCCACCAGATCCTCGAACATCTCCCTGAGGAGAGCCTACTGGTGTTCTGTAGATTTCTTGCCCTGTAGGTTTAGAGCCTATCATGGCAGAGTGATCTAGTGGGGACAGAGGGTGTTCTAGACCCTCTGTCTCTGTGTGCCTCACTTGTGCCTCTGAATCACGTGTTTGGTGGTCACTCGCGTGTGGAGAGGCAACGGATGCCTCTCTTGGTTCTGTCGAGTCCTTGGGCGAATGGACTCTTGTGGTAAAACCTTCATCCTTTTGAAAGGATGGAGGAGTTATATGAGGTTGCCCGGCTGTGCGTTCCACAGAGGACGAAAGAGTATTCTCTGCGTGGGTAGGCTGGTTTGGGATCGGCATGTGCGTGCCTTGTTCAATAGGGGATCCCTCTAGAACAGGGCCCCTAGAAGCGTGGGATGCACTGGGATGTGGGCTTGGTTTTGTGCCTTTGGCATCTTGATCTCCCTCACCTAGCTTTTCTTCCTCTACTTCTTCGTCGTCTAAGACGACCTCTGTCCCCAACTTGGATATATCGATAGGCGCTTTGAATTCCCTTTGGATATTGGACAAGACATCCTGAATTTCTTCTGTTGGGGAAACTTCAAGTATGACTTTGCGCAACCTTCTGCGCTTTGGAGTAGTGGCCTCTGCAATCACAGGCTCTGTAGCTACTTGTTCTGTGACCACAGGCTCTGTTTGTTGAGCCTTCTTGATTTTCTTCTTCTTGGTCTTTGGCAGAGGTCCACTTGGGCCTTCTTCTTCTGCAGGCTTCTTTTTCCCTTTCTTCTTCACAGAAGGATCGGCATCCTTCTGTGTGTTCTTAGCCTTCTTGGTTGGGGGACTTGGGTTTCTAGGGATTTCCTCACTCATCTTACCAGCCTCTGCAGGCTCCTCCGTACGTCCCTCAACTCTCATTTTTTTAATATTTTCTCCTAGGGGGACTCTTATTTGTGGTGGGGTCTCAGGGACCGGTTCTGGTCGCCTGAATCCACGTCTATAGGCTTTTCTGTCTTCATGGCTAAGAAACCTGAGCATGGCTCTGGATAAGGGTCTAGGGGTTCTGTACCCTTGCTCATGCTCAGTGGGGTGAAACTCCTTGAATGGGTAGAGCCTTGCATTTGGCTCCACAGAGGGGAATTTTGCTGCTAACAAATCACCAAAGGCCAGACCAAGGAAACGTTGCAGGATGAGGTTGGGTTGGTTCATGTCCTCCTTGGCCTTTTTCTGTGCTTTGACCTTCGATTTCTTGCCTCTTTGACTTGCGTATTTCTTCTTGATTAACCCGACCATATCCTCGAAAATTAATTGGGCATAATCTAGGGGCAAGTTAAAGTAAATCCCATAGACAATTGAGATCATCGCATACGAGGTTTGGTCGTGACTACCCACCTTCCCTGTCAAGCAGCTGTTGACGATTGAGAACAGGGTATTCCAAACAGGGGGTAGTCTTTTGCGCCTTAATTGAGTTCTCTTGGTGATCGGGGTCGCATATGAGTGAATTTCTAGGAATTGAATCAATTCCTCGTCTGTGGGTGTCGCAGCATAGGCATTCAAATTTAGGTCCTCCAAAGTGGGCAAATGTAGGGCAGTTCTCAATAAGTCCACATTCAGTTCTAATGGAACCAGGGATTTATTGACGGGGTGTGAGGCGTATCCAACAATTGTCAGGCCGGTGTTATCAAGAGTTGTGATACAGGAACTCAAAAGAAATTGAGTTATGTAAGATTCGGGGGTAGGTTTAGTAGCAGATAGTGCAAAGAAAAGTGGGTGGTTTTTTAGAACTTCAAGTAGAGGAAAGGTAAAGTCGGGAAAACCTGTAGTGGAGGGGATGAAATAGTAGTTATTAGGCTTTTTGACGAAGACGATTTTCTCGTATTTGTTTTGGACGAACGATAGTGCGTGGGATGTTAACGCTTGAGCTTGGGTCACTTTGTTGTCACTGGATACGTTCACAGATTGGGCTGAAACAGATGAAGAAGACATGTTGCTGGTTTTTGCTTGAGAGAGTTTTAGTTGCAGGTTCGTCGGAGTATTTGTGAGTGGTAAAGGTKTTTGATTTGGGGGGAAAGAGGTATATATAGGGAGGGATTTAAAATGAACCGTTTTATTGATGAAAGGTCGTGATAAGTGGTTTTGGGTTGAAACGGCTTAAAAAGGTATGACACGCCGTATTGGGAAGACGCACGATTGATGACGTGCGCCCCCTTTTCTGACACTCGCGTGTAGATTCTAACCCTTATCCATAGAACCACGCGCACCATACCAATAGACAAGAACTATTAAGAGAGTTCTGTCATAGGCCTAAGGGTAACAGAGCCTCTGTGATATGTACCAGGCCTTCTTAAAAAGCTTACACCTTTTTATTACCTAAACGGTTTTGAAAATCCACAGAGAGATGAGTACTTGCTCAGCTCAAACTCACAGAGCCTCTGTTAGAAGCGCCAGAGGTTCTGATGAGTTGACCTCTGAGAACAAGATACTTCAAAAGTTTTGGCACCTTCTGTGGCTTGATTTTCATTTTAAAATCTCCCCCTCCGAGCCAGCTTCCATGGCTCCCCCTAGAATAAAACATTTAAAATCCTAAGAAGAAGTGTCTACAGAAGATCCGTTCAAAGAGCCTCTGTAAGAAGTCACAGAGGTTCTGTGAAAAGACTTCTGCGATTAAAACATTTTTCTTCTTCAAAAGGTTTTATTCTTTTAAAGCACAAACTCTCCCTTGAACCTTGCAAGCCTCTGCTAGGTTTAAACCTGTTAACTAAAAATCAAGTGAAAGATTATTCAAGAAATGAAAACTATATACAAAATGAATTTTT
>NC_037544.1:30897904-30900056 GCF_001531365.2 Cynara cardunculus var. scolymus | reverse complement strand
CATAGTTGGGTCTGCATCCACAGAGCTTGTGAACAACAACTCGCAACAGCCACATATTCTGCCTCTGCTGTAGAAGTTGAAACACAATTATGTTTCTTTGACGACCAACTCACAAGTCTTCCTCCAAGAAACTGGCAGCTCCCAGAGGTGCTCTTTCTGTCAATCTGGCATCCACCATAGTCTAAATCCATGTACGCCACTAGGTCAATGTTTGAATGCAGAGGGTACCATAGTCCAAGCGTTGGTGTCTTCTTTAAATAGCGCAGGATCCTCTTGACCACACTTAGATGTGATTCTTTAGGATTGGCCTGATACCTGGCACATATACATGTGGAAAACATAATATCAGGCCTGCTAGCGGTTAAATATAAGAGGGATCCTATTATTCCTCTGTAGAGTTTGCGCTCTACAGGTGGACCATTAATGTCCTTATTTAGCTTTTGGCCTGGAGCCATTGGGGTCCTCATGGGAGAGGCTTCGAGCATCTTGTACTTCTTCAAGAGGTCATGAACATATTTTGATTGGTTGATGAATATGCCTTCGGATGATTGGTTGACCTGTAGACCTAAGAAGAATGTGAGCTCTCCCATCATGCTCATTTCAAATTCATTCTGCATCAAAACCTCGAATTCTTTGCACATTGAAACATTAGTTGCACCAAAGATAATGTCGTCAACATAAATTTGTACGAGCAAGATATCATCATTCATTTTTCTATAAAATAAAGTAATATCTGTCATACCTCTGTGAAACCCATTGGAAGTAAGAAAGTTTGATAAGCGATCATACAATGCTCTGGGAGCCTGCTTGAGACCGTACAGATCCTTGTCTAAGAAGTAGACATGGTTTGGATACTTATCACTCTCGAACCCTGGGGGTTGCTTGACATATACCTCTTCTTTGAGCTTACCATTTAGAAAGGCTGATTTGACATCCATTTGGAATACCTTGAACCCTCTGTCAGCTGCAAAAGCTAGAAAGGTACGAATAGCTTCTAGTCTTACCACAGGAGCAAAGGTTTCTTCATAGTCAATACCTTCTTCCTGGCAATACCCTTTAGCAACTAGCCGTGCCTTGTTCCTTATCACTACCCCTTGCTCATCCTTCTTGTTACGAAAAACCCATTTGGTGCCAATTGCAAGTTTCCCAGCTGGCAGAGGTACGAGAGTCCAAACCTGATTTCTGTCAAATTGAACTAGCTCGTCTTGCATAGCATCAACCCAGAAGGTATCTGCCAGAGCCTCTGCAACTGTTTTGGGTTCAATTTCACTTACATAACAAGTAAATAAGCAGAAATTTGCCGTTGCTCGTGTCCTAACACCAGCAGAAGGTTCTCCTATGATTTGAGATTGGGGATGGCTTTGGGTCCACTTAGTAACATGATGTGGTGGAACAGAGGACAAAGTTTCTTGTGCAATTTGAAGATGAGGTGGAGATGCAGAATCTAGATTAGGTTCTTGAGCTTCATTGGAGGATGAGACTGGAGGACTTTCATTTGTTGGTGCAGCTTCTGGTGGAGAAGCTTCTTGGGAAGAGGTCACAGAGGATGAAGGGAGGGGAGCTTCCTCTGTAAGAGGTGTTGTAGAAGGAATTTCTCTGGATGAACAACTTCTGCAGAGGATTTCTCTGGTTCTTTATCATCTTCGTACCACTCTGCAAAAAGCTGCTCGAGGTCTGGGGTGATTGTAGCATTTGGGGATTTGCCGGCTTGAATTTTCAACTCTTCTGTGAACTTGTCCTTTGTCACTTGAAAAGAATCATCAAATTTGACGTTTGTGCTAACAACCACTATTTGAGTCCTGGGGATGTAGGCTCTGTATGCGGCAGTATCCCACGCATAGCCAATGAAGATTGCATCATCCCCCTTGGGCTCAAACTTTCCCACAGCCTCTCTGTCATTTAGGACAAAGCATTTACAACCAAACACATGAAAGAACTTTATGTTTGGCCTTCTGTTATAAAGAAGTTGATAGGGAGTCTTCTCAAAACGTTTCACCACCAAGGACCGGTTTTGAGTGTAGCAGGCGGCAGAGACAGCTTCTGCCCAAAAGGATAGTGGTAGCCCAGAGGCGTTCAACATCATTCTTGCAGCTTCAACAAACGTCTTGTTCTTCCTCTCTGCTACTCCATTCTGTTGCGGAGTCCTTGGGGC
>NC_037544.1:30894162-30895892 GCF_001531365.2 Cynara cardunculus var. scolymus | reverse complement strand
AAAAATTCTCTTTTTTTTTGAAAGAATTCCTTAACAGAAGTAATATTGCATTTCTCATGCTCCATCTGCCTTAACTCTTCCACCTTAGTTTGTAAGTCTTTTTCAATTGGCCAACTTTAGTTTTGAAGATTTTTCTAAGTTTATAAACTTGGATTGCGCTTCTTCGAACATTTTAAAAAATCGATTTCTTTCCTCTGTGAGCAGAATTACTTCTTTTTCACAGAGAGAAATTTTTTCTTTAAGATTGAAATGCTCCAAATGACATGAGTCAAGGTTATCGATGATCTCTGTGACAAGATCAATAGATTCAGAAGAGGAGGAAGTAGAAACCTCTTGGTCGTTCCTGTCAGAGGAGTCTGACTTGATGTCTGCCATCCTACAGAAGAGCTCGTCCTCTGTGTCCGAGTCTTCCCATGCGAGAAAACCCTTCTGTTCGTCTTCGTCAGAGGACTCGTCAGTTACTAGCTCACTCGATTGAACTAGCAGAGACTTCTGCTGATAGTATTCAGCCTTCTTTTTATAGAAGGCTGCATCTTTAGGACCCCTCTGTGGTGCCCTTGGCCCTTTAGACCAGCAGTCTGCAGCAAAGTGGCCTGATTTGCCACATTTGAAGCAGCCATCTTTAGTCTCTTCCTTCCTTTGCTCTTCAACCCTCTGCAAGGGCTTCTGTTCCTTCTCTCTTTTCTCATATCTCTCTCCCTCTGTGAAGTTTCTTCGATTGAAACTTTTAAACTCTTTCCTCCCTCCACCCTTCCTGAACTCTCTAGTGATCAAGGCAAGAGTTTTCATCATCTCCTTCATGGAGACTTCTTCCTCAGAGTTGACATCACTCTCTGCAATCAAAACTTTCTTTTTCTTCTTTTTCTTCTTCTTCTTTTCTTTCTCTTCCTTCTGTGCCTCCTTTCCCTTCTCAGAGCATCCGTCCTCTGCAACTAGAGCTAGAGGGCCACCGTAGTTCTTCTTCATCTGCAGAACTTGTGGCTCTTGGCTCTTAAGAAAGCCAAACAGGTCTGCTAGAGTCCACAGTTCCAGGTCTAGGGTGGCTTTCATGGACATTGTGAGATGCATCCATTCAACCCCAAGGCTTTTCAAGAATAAAGAGTTATTCTCTTCTGCCGTTCTCGTGACACCATACCTCTTGCAGTTRYTGATTAACRTGTTCAGTCTCGAGTATGTGTCCGACAGCGACTCACCGTCTTTTGCCTTGAAGCTATGATACTCATCGATGCAGATTGATCGATTTTTTTAAGCGTTTTCCTTCCTCCTTCGATTTGCTTCTCCAATTCTGCCCAGATGTCCATGGACAGTTGACAATGATCAATATATTTGAAGATTTCATTAAGAATAGCCATAATCAACAATCGTTTACATTTACTTCCTAACTCGACCATGATCTTGTCCTCATCGCTCCAGTTCACCTCAGGACGTGGTTCATAGTGCTCGGGAATTTCTGGTGTTGTTCCAGTTGCTGGTACTCTAGGAATTAAATTCATGGGAACATAGGGAGGATTGTACAGAAATTCACAAATTTGTGGATGAATGCCTTTCAGAAAATTTATCATTCTAACTTTCCACTGTGGGTACTCCTCACGTATGAGCGTGGGAGGTTTCGATTCTGAACCAGTGCTCATAAAGGAAGTATTGGCTGGATTCGCCATTGGAAGAAGAAGAAAAATAGGAATAAGAAGAGAACAAATGAAATAGTGAAAAACAGGGTAACCTGAAGAAGA
>NC_037544.1:30889457-30893407 GCF_001531365.2 Cynara cardunculus var. scolymus | reverse complement strand
ACTTGAAAGCTTTGAATACAGAGGACCAGTTTCCAGAACCTCTGTGGTAGACAACAGAGGTTCTGTCACACTTCACTTGTACGATAGAACACCTTCTGTTGTTGGTCCTCTGTGGTCTTCTGTGGTGGAACCTCTTCTGTCAACACTTGTAGTATTTACTTTTTCCATACTTTTACATTAAGAGAAATGAGAGCTAACATGCGATCAGAAGGGTTGGAATACACGTCAAGCTTTAAGAGGAAAATTTGTCCTTTGCTATAGTGAATAGTATAATTCTCTATTCATGAGCAGACATCCTTTCATGGAGTTGGTGGTCACTAGAGTCGACTAGTCGATTATGTGCTATATTGTACTCTAGAAAGGGTATGGGTTTGTCCTTTGTGTGTAGAAGGACAAGACAAAAACAATCTTGCACAACAAGCTTCATTTGATCATTGAATGCTGGAATAACATTGAAGGTTTCTTCAGCATTCGCTGAGGCTTGAGCAGTCTTCACACATATGTTGACGAGGTTGTAATAACTAAATACGGATTAGATCACGAACGCGCCAGTCACTAATCTAAATTTTCAGTCTTCGACATTCACTGAAGGTTCTATGGTGTGAGTTTTGTCTTCTTGAAGTATCGCTGTCGCTGTAGGATTTACAATACATGTTTCAGCGATCACTAAACAGACTCACTGATGATCGTTGGAACTGAAAGAACTGAAACTTAATACTTCAAAAGGTAAAAGGGATTATCATCAAATCAATGAGAGAGAAGATCAACAATGCATCTTTCACAAAATTTACGATAGGATTGACACTGTGACTCAAAGACGCTCGTTCACGTATTATATTCAATCTTCGTTGTGATGCAGTAGGTATATTTGTAACCTCATCGTGTTGATCCCATACAGTATAATTTTTCATTATACCAACATCTTTCAAATGGAAGATTATATCTGCCTCATTTGCAGTAACATGTTGCTACAGTCTATGTAAGGGCATTTATAATAACCATTCCAACTCACTGAATTCTTTTTAGCAAATTCCAAAAATGCATATATTCCAAAAATGTATTTTTTCTTCGAATCTTTTTATATTCATCCAACTTTTGTCCACATTTTTTTATCATATCTATATGTGAAAAATAAATGCATGCATATAGTAAGAGCTAAAGATATTTTTAGACACGTAGTAATCCAAATTTACGTGAGATAAACATGAAATAACTAAAAAATTACACAAAATACGATAACAATTATCTAATAATCTTTAAATGTCTTTTGTGATAACCGGATCCTGGTTATCACCCAAGGTAAGTAATATGTGATTATTTGATAAGTGATTACATGATAGCATGATAAATTTTTTATATTTGATCATGCTAGTATGTGGAAATTATGTGCATAATATAGATGCATGTAGGTGATTATGTGTATATATAGATACACACACATGCATGTTATGAAGTGCATGGTGTGTGTGTGTATTCATGTGGCCGACCTTTCCAATTTTGGAAATGTATAAAAGGAGGGTTCAACCTCCCTTTGCATTTTTTGCTGCTATTTGTGAGAAGTGTTTGTGCGATTTAAGTTGACCGGATTCAAGATCAAGTTGATTTCAAGTATCTGATTTCAAAAGGTTTTTCAAGGTGAGTGATGTCTAAACCTTTTTGCATAAAACTTGTTACTGGTTTTATTTGAATGTTGTTTATTTTGGAAAGAAATCAGTTGTTTATGGGTTTTATCCGGACAAAGGGTGACCGGATTATCCTTAAATCGAACAAGGGTTGGGCGATTAAGCCCTAAACCGAACAAGTGTTAAGTGGTTTAGTTTTAAACCGGTTAAGCACTGAGCGAGTTATGAATGATAAATGTGGTAAACATTTTGAACGGAGAAGTATGAATACGACCATTTGGTGACCGGATTGTTTTAAATCGGATAAGTCTTAGGTGATGTATTGTCTGGACTTGTTATCCGAACGAAGATGTTAAAATTTAATCTAAGTGTTATATCGGACAAGCCTTGAGCGATGAGTTGTCCAGATTTGGTAAACCGGCTAGGACTTGACCGGAGATGAAGTCCGGCCAAGCCTATGTTGACCGGATTTGTTCTATGCCTTGTGCTTGGTTGATGAAAATTATTATTTTATCATAAAATGAAAATTTGATATAAATGATTTTGGATTAATAATAATTCATTAGCTGCGGTCTATTTGGAATTGTTTTTGCGAAAAGTTTTGATGAAAAAATAAGGGTGGCATATCAAGGAGAGGTGTACCATGGGACAAGGGTGACATATCAAGGAGAGGTGTACCATGGGATAAGGGTGGCATATCAAGGAGAGGTGTACATTTGATATAAGGGTGGCATTTGTATGTGTGTTGTATAATTTAATTCTTTCTATTATATCTCTTAAGACTACCGTGGTCTGGAATCTTTATTTCTTTGTGATTTAAAGATTTAGGATCAAGGTTCTTATTGGAAATCATAGTCTGGATGTTATTGAGGAGAAAATAACAGGTTTGGCCTGAAACTTTATATAAACCTTGTTTGGTTAGAAAAAGGTTTAAAAGTGGCATTATATGAAACCTGATTGGTTCAAAGGTATGATATCTGAATAGCTAAGTGCTTAGCTTGAAAAGTGGAGAGAATCTGGCATTATGTCTCTATTTGTTCATATATTTGTTATATATATGAATAGTTGTTTTCCATAAAAAATTTTTGGTGATTTTCACCCTGCAATGACATAAATAGTTTTGTAACAAGATATTCAGTTGATGAATTATTTGATATTAGAAATAGTAAAAATTATTGTTCTCCGAGTAGAGTAAATGAATTATTTCAGTCTTTTACTTCTTTTAGACCATACCATTTCATGCATTCTATGTTATCTTTCGTATCTAAAAGTGCTGAAAAGAAAATATCTTATAGAAATAAATGGTTTGGAAGTTACAACATACCCCAACCAAATTCTACCATATTAGGACCCAAGTTCGTTTGGGTACCAAAATCTACTTGATTTGGTTTTGCAGGTGTGTCAAATTTATGCTGATCAGAATATCATTTCAATGATACACCGATGCAGGGGGAGTTGTGATTTATTTCATTCTAAGGTTTCTAAACACCCTGTTTAGGACCCGTACTTAAAATGTTTTCCTTTTAATTTTTGAGCGCAAATGATTCATTTCTTTAATCTACTTTCTAGGGGGAGTTTCCTTAGAAAATTTAATAATTGGTTTTGGAAATTAATTTTTTTTGAGATAACGAGTACATTCTCTGAACAGGTATTTCTTGAGATTTTACTTGCGTAACTTCTCATCGTACATAATTCCAATACCTGTTTCARCTATTCTTCAAACTGTTATTATCACGTCTCTTATACGAAAATCATTTTCGGTGATAATACACTCATTTGTATTCAATTTTGTTTTCTGATATTGTTTTTCTTTGACTGATACACATTCATTCATTTTTTTTAAATATCAGAATCTGTAAACTTGTTCTTACAGATCTTCGTTATTTCTCTCATACATTTCAAATAATCGAATCGTTGTTGCTTCATTCTTTATTGATCGTGCTTAAAGCCAAATTAATTGATCAACTTTTATCTGATCATTGTGCTTTAATGAAATAATATTTTGATCATCCATTGTGATCATATGTGCATAATGCAATATTTTAGGAGGGACTGAGTGCTTATCAGAAATACCTCTATGGAATGTCAAAACCAACAGACCTACCCAAGAGGACAACCATATCTGAGTGAGCCTAGATACAAAGGGTTTGTGTGCCGAGACTAAAATGAAAAAGTGAGGGGTAGTTGTTGTGAGCTAAAAGTATTGACGAGAGTTGTGTCAAGATTAAAAGAATACAAAAATCCTGTTCCAAACTTACATAATCCGGGCATACCACACAATCTATTAGTTCTCAATTCTTTGGAGACTAATATTGAAAAAGGCAAAGC
>NC_037544.1:30883958-30887957 GCF_001531365.2 Cynara cardunculus var. scolymus | reverse complement strand
AAGAGACCTGAATGTGATATAAACATGTATTTCTTTTGTATGAAATATGTGTTACATGCAATGTGTGTTTTGGGGTGTTACACTTTTGATGATGAATACAACGTTTGTTGGAAGACAAAACTCGCCAACATTTCTCCAAATCACGTCCCAAGCCCTTAGAAACAAAATGTTGGAAATGGGGGAACTACAAATATTTATAACTTATTTTCATCTTAGGCAACATAGAAACAAGAATATCAGCCTCAATAGGAACATAAAATGGAGCATCTAACAACGCATCTTCACAGACCAAGAAAATAAACCAACATTTGACCATGACTGCAATTTTAGAGATACGCAAAAGCGAAATCCTATGGGGTCACTTCGCAAGAATGAAACACAAAGGAATTTACGGGGGCCCGCACAAGCGGTATGTTGCCTAAGACAGATCTAAGGCAACAAACACAATAGATTATATGTTGCCTAAGTAAATGTGATGGATTTATCGTACAATGCCAGTTGTCAATCTTAAAACTTTTGTCAACATTAAAACCTTCAACTATCCGGAGTTATTATGTTTTTAAGCCTAGGAAACAAAGAAACATGAAGATATGCTGCCTAAGTAAATTGGGATGGACCTATAGTACAATGCCAATTCTCAACCTTAAAAGCATCAATTTGTTTACCTTAGGCAACATAGAAACAATAATATGTGTTGTCTAAGTAAATTGTAATAGATTTACTTTTTTAGCTTAGGCAACATAGACACAAGAACATATGTTGTCTAAGTAAATTGTGATGGATTTACCTTTTTTACCTTAGGCAACGTAGAAATAAGAATATATGTTGCCTAAGGGGCCGTTTACCAAACGCTTACTGGGTTAAGTGAATACAAGTCACATTATCTTACCGAATGAATATGGTAAGGACCAAGAATCTTACCCGGTAAGAGTGAGACAAGGACCAAGAGTCTTACCCAGTAAGTGAGGGCGGCGACTCTTACCACAGTAAGCGTTTACCGGGTAAATTGTTGTATACAATACCATTTTTATGGACTAAAATCTTACCTGGTAAGTAAATAATAGTGTTAAATTTTATCGGTAAACGCTTACCGAGTAAGTGTTTAGTAAATGGCCCCTAGGTAAATTGTGATGTGCTTGCCTTTTTTTTTTTTACTTAAGGCAACATAGCAACAAGAATGTATGTTTCCTAAGTAAATTGGGATGAATTTATAATTTTTACATTAGGCAACATAAAAACAGGAATATATGTTGCCTAATTAAACTGTGTTGGATTTATGTTTTTTACCTTAGGCAACATAGAACAAGAATATATGTTTCCTAAGTAAACTTTGACGGATTTCAAAAAAATATATGAGTGACCAACATTAAACTAAGACCACGTAGGCTAATATCTCACTCGTTCGAGCTCAGATTTAAGTGATTAAAGATTATACGGAAAGTTAACAAACGACCCTACAACTTTTAAGTTTTGAGTTTCTGTAAATTCAAGTTGAATCTAAGCTATAGAAACAAGAATAATATGTTGCCTAGGATACATGCAGGCAACATAGAATCATGTATATATTGCCTAAAGTCACATTTAGGCAACATAGAACCATACGTTGCCTAAGAGGAAACTTAGGCAACATATATTAAGCAACTTGATGTTGTAGTATCACTCCATCCTAATTATTTTTCTGTCGACTTAACTAGACCTTGCACCCTTGCTGCTTATTATTTGTTTCTAAAGCCGCAAACCGAAGCATTTCCAAACTACTCTTTGATTGTTGCTTAACTCTCCGACTTTAATAAGTTGCAAACACCTATCCTTGAGGATGATATCTAGTATCCTACTATCATATTATTTGATAAAAACAACAATGTTGTCAAAAGTATACTTATATATTTCTTTTAATTTTCGTTTTACAGATCCAATATCTCAACCATCGGGGTATTACAAGCACTTCAAAGCAGGGGCGGACCGCCTAATGGGCCTATAGAGGCCCTGGCCCTTGTGATTTTTTTTCCTAATTAGCCTTCAATAGTGTGGTCCATTAGCTTCTAGAACACAAAAAATTTCAACCGGCCCCCCCTCCCAATCCTGAGAGCGACTGCAGCCTGTGGAGGACGAGGAGCGGGAGCGCACTGCGCACGTCTGATCGACGGAAGCGAGAGTGCAGCAACCAGCGTACTGACGGCAGGCGGAGGCAGAGGCGGCACTCGACGTTCGGCGGCCAGCCGGCCACGGTAACTCCCGGTAAGTCCGTCCTTCTCTGCTACTGTTCTGCACTTCTGCTACTGGCCTACTGCTTGCTGCTAATGATCATGAAATGTTGCACCTTTTGTTTTGAAATCAAAACCCAAAAGTGGTGATTTACTGATTTAGGTGATTATTAGGTCTAAATTTATGACTTTATGTGGTGATTTACTGGTTATGTGGCTGAAATTGGTTATATGGTGATTTACTGATTATGTGGTGATTTAATGGTTATGTGGCTGAAATTGGTTATTTAGAGATGCCTTTGGTATTTGCAATCATATATATGTGGAAATTAAGGTCATTCATGAAATCTTCTTGTACACAGTACACTGGTTTGTTCTTTGGTTTGTTCTTTTGGTACAAAATTTGGTTAATAGTCATTCAAATGTTGTATGTCAATTAGTTGATTTATTAGGTCTAAATTTATGTGGAAATTAAGGTCTAAACTCTAAATTTAGGTGATTTAGGTGTATGCCAATATGAATTGAAATCATATTATCTAACACTAAAACTGCTATGTAGATAAAGATGAAAACTCAATCTACCATTCATGGGTTTTTTAAAAGAAAGCATGCTAGTTCTTCTTCTCAAGATCCTGAAGAAACAACAAATGTAGATAATACCCGTGCATCTAGTATTCCGCCTATTGAAAACCCTTGCAAAAAAGCTCAAATTGAAAGTAATGATATTGATCTGGGTACACTAGAACGAGACCCTGCTTTGCGTCATCAAATTTATGATTATCCTATCAATCAACAAGATACAATTCGACGAGCTTACATGAATCTTGGTCCTCTTCAACCTACACTTTCTATGTTTCCAAAATCTGGACTAGAAAGTCATAAACGTAGCTTTCAAGCTTATTGGTATAAGTTACATCACTGGATTGAATATTCAAAGACCTTGGATGCAGCATTTTATTTTCCTTGTTTTTTATTTAACAAGCCATCCGGGCTCTGATACTACGGTCAACAAGCATTTACCATAGATGGGTTTCGAAATTGGAAAAAAGTGGGGGAAAATGTGGCTTTTTGATGCATATGGGAACCGATTGTACATCTTTCCACAATGTTGCACAAAAGGGATGGATCATTTATCTAATGAGGCGCAAGATATACGAAATGTATTTGAGAAGTTCACAACTGAAGAGCGTGAGAAAAACATATTGAGATTGACGGCTTCTATTTATTGCGTCCGTTGGTGTGCCTTTCAAGCAGTTGGATTTAGAGGCCACAACGAAAAGTCCGATTCCATTAACAGAGGGAATTTTCTTGAAATGTTGGAGGCACTTAGTGAGTTTAGCACCGAGCTTAAAGAGTTATTTTGTCATGCTCCCATATATGCATCATATACATCACCGTCGATTCAAAAGGAAATTTTGAATCTTATATCAAATAAGGTGAGGCAAATGATTTGTGAGGAAATTGGTGGTCGTCCCTTTTGTTTACTTGTTGACGAAGCACGGGATGAGTCTCATAAAGAGCAAATGTCTCTTGTTTTGAGATTTGTTAATAAAGAGGGTTTCATTATAGAACGTTTTTTTGGACTTGTTCATATACGTGACACTACGGCACAAACGCTCAAGGATGGAATCTATTCTTTGTTGTCACATTACAATCTTGATGTCAAGTCTATTCGTGGTGCAAACAATATGCGAGGTCAATTCAAAGGTTTGCAAGCCTTGATTTTAGAAGATTGTAAATACGCATATTATGTTCACTGTCTTGCTCATCGGTTGCAATTGGCATTAATGGCCGC
>NC_037544.1:30881424-30882721 GCF_001531365.2 Cynara cardunculus var. scolymus | reverse complement strand
TCAAGGTCGCGAAAGATAGACGGGTTCCACTTTGATTTTGCGATGTTTGACATGTTTATATTTAACGTTTAGTTTTAAAGTTTTACTATGTTATAACTTTGGATAATGTATTTTTGGTACCTTTGAAATATATAATATACTAGTTCCGGCCCCTACGATTAGAAAGTTTGTGTTCCACACCTGCTTCAAAATCCAGTACATGATACATAAAAGATAACTGCAAAAACCCTAACACCAACCACACTCAAGTGGTCTACATTTATTCTTTATTAACTTCAACAATATCTATTTCTATTTCTAACCTTTTAATTTCAAATTTTGTTTAATAACATGAATGTCATATTTCATATATTTATACGAATTTAGTACTTCATTTTTTTTCGATAATTATTTTCTTACTCTTTTTTTTTTTTAAATTCAAACTTGTAAGATTCTTTTTGTAGTGTTTACTTGTTTAAAAAGTTCATTTGATAAAGTAAAAAAATTTAGAAAAACCACAAAAATGAGTATTTAGAGCAATAAATAATAAATTAAATAATAAAGGAAGCCCTCACATGCATGGGAAACAAAGTGCACTGTTTTAGGATCAGCCAATTTTGGATGAAGTTTTTGGAGACTCCGACATCGATCTAAATTTGTGGTCCAATCCACTCCCAAATGTTCTCCATTTACGTATTCATTTACTTCTTTTGTTTTCTTGTTCTTATTAATTAATTTATTATTTTTCTACATGCTTTTTTATATATATCTATACTATATTATAAAGTATTTGATAAAAATTCTTAAAAACCGTTTTTTATGCATAAAGTACTATGTATTAATGCATATTTACTTAAAATTTAAGATTACAAGTAAATTGTGCGTAAATACAACTTATTCAAACTCCATTTTTGAATTCGTATAACTAACTACAGATAAACATAATCAAATACAGTATAAACATCTTATTTTAAATATAAAAAATCTAAAATATTATTAGAATAATCATTGAGTTCTAACATAATCATTTATCTTTACAAAATTTTATTGTTAAACCAAAAATAAATTACTTCAGTAAATCGTAAGAATATTATATTTCTCAGAACCACATAAATCGTATTATATCAACAGAGACAAAAAAAATAAGCGAAATATTAAAATGAAGATATAATTCGTTGCATTGTGCGAGAACCATTCTAGTATAAACAAATGTAAACAATGAAAATGTTAAAAATTATACAAATCAATCAATTAATATATATATATATATATATATATATATATAAAAGGAAATGATAATATTCATTTATTATAATTT
>NC_037544.1:30878684-30880985 GCF_001531365.2 Cynara cardunculus var. scolymus | reverse complement strand
AAAAAAATTAAAATATAAATATAATTTTATAATACAAGTAAAAAAGCGAAAGATTATACAAATATTAATATTTATAAAAAAAGAATACTAAATAATAAATAATAATATAGATCACTAGTTTTCTCGATTCTACTAAATATGTTCAACCAAGTGAGACTGGAGTTGATGATAAGCTTCATTTGAACGCATCTTAGAATTTCTTGAATATATTTTTGGAATTCATGGGTGGAATTATGAAATATTTGTGTGTGTGTGTGTGTAAGGTAAGGTTTAAGGGAGAACCACAAAAAAAATGAAAAACTGAAGAACACCTTGGTAACCGTTCATATGGACGGTAGCACATGTGCATACAAGTAATTTATTAGCAATTTTCCGGTATGCACAAGTGCATAACATGCACACGTGCATAAAAACCGAGAATCAACTTCAATTATTTGTATGCACATGTATGTACCATGCAGATGAATGATTATCGAAGTGTTCCTCAACTTTTCATTTTTTAGGGTTTTCTATTGAACCCCTCTCTCTCTCTCTCTCTTTATATATATATATATATATATATATATAGGGTATATTTCAAATGCAACCTACTCAATTCTTACAACCAATACAACCCATTTCCAACCAATCAATGAATTTCTTTTTTTTTAATTATTAATTAATTGAAAAGGTTAAATATGTCATTTACTATATCTAGATTATTAAAAGTATTTAAAAAAAATGATATTCTATTTATGGTGATAGATTCATAACTTATGGAAATTGATTAACTAATTAAAGAAAAATATATTGCACATAATCTTTGATTAAGATGGCTGGAATCGTTGATTTTAGATGCAATTGATTCTTCATAACTTAAATTTGATAAGATTGGAATTGGTGAATGTTCTTGTTTCTTCAATAGCTCTATAGAACCCAGTGTTAATATTATGGATTATATGCCATTCAACGAGACTTTCAGTAAGGATATCATCCAAGAAAGCATTGTTTTCGATTCTTCGAACGACGGCCAAGGTTTTGATGAAGGTGGTGAAAATGCAAACACAGTTATTAACGAAACAATAGAAGATCAATGCCATTATTCCATGACGAATGAAGATGTCTGTAACGATGGAAACGAAACATTAAGTGATCACAACGACGRAGTTTTTGTAGATTTCGTCGATGATGACGTTGCATCTTTGAGCAATGAAGCTGAAGGTATTGATTTGCTTTCATTGTTATATGTTAATGAACCTAAAAACTGGTTTCATTAGAAATTTAATGAATCTTTATTCTTTAAAGCTTATGCTCAATCGATGTTATGAATCGGCAACGTATTGATAGAAGTAGACACAAACGTGCATACATGATCGTACTGCACACTTTATAAGTATATTGCTTCCTGATGTTGCTGATTTAGAAATTAATGTATTAATGTATTACCCATGCATTAACCATCATGAAACCAGATTCTTCGTTCAGACTAGAAGATGATGTAATTACCTGGTAAAAAAAAAGATGTAATTACCTGGTGCTGCTTTGTTATACATGATGTTATACATGATGTAATTACATGGTGCTGCTGGTTTCATGATGTTGTTAATCAAACCAAATGCAAAGTAGCATGTTCTTAATGAACCTATATTGTAATGCATTATAACAACATGCTTGTATATGGTGATTCAGATTTCTTAATTGATTTGATTGCACGAGAACATAAAGTCGTAGTTTTTGAATCAGGTTAAATTAGCTGATGAACCTAATACATACGTTTGTGATTTGAAGCAGTGATTATCGCATTTTAAGTCATATATACGTTAATGAATACTAAAAACTGTGTTCATGATGGTRTTAATGAAATTTAAATTCAATGTAACATGCAACCCAACCTGTATTTTCATTAGATGGAAAGATGAAACGTATACAAATTCGTTATTGTTATGGACCAACAGCAAGTTAGTAAATGAAAAAGCTACGATTTGTTTGATTTTTGTAGATTATCAATCTGATGCTATGGGGGAAACGAACGATGGGTCGAAATTTTGGTTTCCCAATGTAGACGCAAAATATAAGCCGAAGGTGGGTGATGTATTTGAGACCATAGAATCGGTTGAAAAAATGTACCGGAAGTATGCTAATGAAGCTGGGTTTGATGTACGTTTATCCAACAAGAAGATAAATAAGAAGGGTCATATCACGTCTCGATTTTATGTGTGTAGTAAGGAAGGAAGGCCACCAAGTAAGTATTTTGATTCCTTAGATGTTCTCCCTGGTGATCGCATGATCCGTAATTCAAATGTAAAGCGTTCTGGTTGTGAA
>NC_037544.1:30872850-30878584 GCF_001531365.2 Cynara cardunculus var. scolymus | reverse complement strand
AAATTTGCTAAGTGTTCATGACTGTACCAGAAGCACTGGTAGAAGGAACCAGAGGTCGATGAACCATAGATCCATTGATCCGCGAGGTATGAGGAACCATAGGTCAATGGACCAGAGATCCATTGATCTGCGATGTAAGTTGAACCAGAGGACCGATAAACTAAACTTCAAAATCTTCTAAGTCTGGTAATGTAACCRGAGGCTCTGGTAAGGCAACCAGAGGCTTTGGTACTACAACCAGAGACTTGGGCTATCCCAAGGCCTTAGCTTGATTGCCATCCTTAGCCTTGCTTAGAAGCTTCTGATATGACACTAATCATTTTTAGATGGTACATTTAGTAACTAAGATTATTAATGTCGCAGATCACTATGGCATCACCTACTCCTAGTGAATACTCGGTCGACGAATCAGGTTACGTGGTTCGCCGATCCAGAAGGAGCTCATCCAACAATGAAGAGGTAGACCCATATGAGCATGAAGACACTGCGACTAGCGGAACATCTGTTTCCCCACCAGCATCCCTATTACCCCCATCGGAGCCAGTACCCGATATTCCACCTCAAACCTTTCATGGTTCTAGGATTAGAGTTACACCGAAGAAAAGCATTCCACTGCCTCGGTGAGTGACATTCGAAAACTCTGCTAGAGTTAGAGGAGAGTCATCCCAACCACAGCTAGGGAGCAGGATTTCTCAAGTGGTGACCAGAGTACCTGCATCCTGCACTTGGGGCAGGAACCTGGCTGAACGAGAATAGGTGCAGAGAATCGCATCAGATACTCAAGTTCACCAGACCCAGCTAGGATACCACCACCATATCTTGAACAACCTGTTCGATGTGATGGAAGTGCACCACCAGCGTATGATGAGAAACACGTGATGTCTTTTGAAAAATGTTTGTCTACCTCGAATCGTAATTAAATATAAGGTTTTTTTATGTTTAGTTATATAAATGCCTGAATGTATCCATACGATGAATGTTCTTTGCATCATTTAAATGACTGGAAGTTATTGTCCTTGTTGTTGCCATAATAATGATGAAATTCCCTCCTGACTTAGGCCCTAGAAAATGCCGCCAAGAAGAGAAAACCCCGAGGTTGCACAACTCGTATCAGAACAACTATTGGCTGCACTTCCCAACATTGTCAGCCAGGTAGCGGCAGGATTGAATGCTAATCAGCCAACCAATTCTGAGCCTAGAACACCCAGAGAGTGCACTTATAAATCCTTCAGATCTTGTAACCCAAAAGAATTCCATGGAACCGAGGGAGCCGTATGATTATTAACCTGGATTGAGAGTATGGAATCTGTCCTCCATATTAGTAAATGCTCTGAAACAAACAAAGTAGAATATGCTGCGTGTTTATTGCAAAGTCGAACGTTGACATGGTGGAACTCCTTAGTTCAGACTAGGGGTCGGGAATCTGCCAACCAACTCTCATGGGAAGAGTTCAAGAAACTACTTAAGGACGAATACTGCCCAAGAAGTGAACTCCAAAAGTTGGAAATGGAGTTATGGAACCATGAGATGAAAGGGGAAAATATAGCTGCGTATACTGCCTGATTCCATGAGTTAGCGAACTTAGTGCCACATCTGGTGACACCCGAGGAAGTTTGAATTGAGAGATATATTTGGGGATTGTCTCCAGAGATTCGAGGAAACATCACCTCGGCAAACCCAAAGACCCTTCAGGAGGCAATAGACATTGCCACCAAACTCACAAATAATGCTGTTCGATCTGGAGAATTTGCCAAGGGAAAGAGAAATATGGAGGAGCATGGGAATCGAAGATTTGGGGGAAGATTTGACAAGAATAGGAAAGTAGCAGGGAATTTTGGGGTTCAAACCCAGGTGGTGAACCAAGGAAACAAGCCTAAGTGCAACAAATGCCAATATCCACACTGGGGAAATTGCATCATCTATCAAAGATGCCACAGAGGTGGCCATGCCGCGAAAGATTGTAGGAAGCGATTGTGTTTTGATTGTGGGAGTTCGGACCATATAAAGAATGTTTGCCCAAAGAGAAAACAAGGAACAAATGCTAACCAAGCCCGATCCGCCAATCAAGGAAACCCATAAAGTCAAGCACGGCGCCGAGAATTTGAGATTGGAGCAAAAGAAGCTAGGTATGATCCCAATGTGGTTACAGGTACATTTCTCTTGAATAATGAATTTGCATCGGTATTATATGATTCAGGGGCAGATAGAAGATTTTTATCACTAGATTTTAAGCCGAAGATTAACTTAAAAACCCCAAAGATTGAAAGAAGCTTATATATAGAATTTTCTAATGGTCAAGAAATTAAGGCTAGAGACATAATCATGGAATGCACACTAAGTTTAGCCAACAAGGATTTTAGCATAGACCTTATTCCGATTGAGTTAGGAAGTTTTGATGTAGTTATAGGCATGGATTGGCTATCCAAAAATCGAGCTGAAATAGTCTGTTCGGAAAAGATTATCCGAATTCCTCAAGAAGGAAGTGACCCAATTGTAATTTGAGGTGACGAGTCAGATCGAAAAATTAGGATAGTATCATGCATGAAGATGCGAAAGTATTTAAGAAGAATTATGTCGCATTTTTGGCACATGTTGTTGATAAGAAAGTCAAAGAGAAGTGCATTGATGATTTCCCTGTAGTTCGGGAGTTTCCTGATGTATTTCCTGAGGATTTACCAGGACTACCCTGCCAAGACAAGTYGAATTCGGTATCGACTTAATCCCTAGAGCTGCCCTAGTGGCAAAAGCACCATATCGATTGGCTCCATCAGAAATGCAAGAATTGTCAGATCAACTCTAAGAATTGTTGGATAAAGGATTCATAAGACCTAGTTTCTCACCATGGGATGCACCGGTGCTATTCGTCAAAAAGAAAGATAGGTCAATGCGAATGTGCATTGATTACAGGGAACTTAATAAGTTGACCATCAAGAATAGATACCCCCTTCCCAGAATCGATGATTTATTCGATCAACTCCAATGTGTTGTATACTTTTCAAAGATCGATCTACAATATGGATATCATCAAGTGAGAATTCGAGAAGAGGACACTCCCAAAACAGCATTCAGAACCCGATATGGTCATTATGAGTTTTTGGTTATGCCATTCGGGCTAACCAATGCACCGGCGGTCTTTATGGATCGGATGAATAGGGTTTGCAGACCATACCTGGATAAATTTGTAATCATTTTCATAGACGACATACTAATTTATTCACGAAGTAAGGAGGACCATGAGCAACATCTGAAGATGATATTAGAGCTACATCGGAACCAGAAATTGTACGCAAAATTCTCCAAATGCGAATTCTGGATTCGTGAAGTACAATTTCTTGGTCACGTGGTTAACGAAAAAGGGATTCAGGTAGATCCTGCCAAGATTGAGGCCATTAAGAAATGGGAAGCCCCAAGAACCCCGATGGAGATTCGTCAATTCCTTGGCTTGGCAGGCTACTATCGGCGATTCATCGCAAATTTCTCAAAGATTGCACAACCACTCACAACCTTAACTCAGAAAGACAAGAAGTTTGTCTGGGGAGAGAAACAGGAAGAGGCATTCGAGACCCTTAAGCAAACACTACGTAATACACCTATCATATCCTTAGCAGAGGGTTCGGAAAACTTTGTGGTATATTGTGACGCATCACATCAAGGATCAGGATATGTGCTAATGCAAAAAGATAAGGTCATTGCATATGCCTCAAGGCAACTCAAAGTGCATGAGAAGAATTATACTACGCATGATCTAGAATTGGGAGCCATAGTATTTGCACTTAAGATTTGGAGACACTACCTTTATGGTACCAAATGCACTGTGTTCACTGATCATAAAAGCCTTCAACACATCCTCAACCACAAGATGTTAAATATGAGGCAGAGAAGATGGGTTGAATTGCTTAGTGATTACGACTGGTGAAATCAAATACCATCCCGAAAAAGCAAATGTGGTGGCCGATGCTCTGAGTAGAAAGGAAAGAGTGAAATCAACAAGGGTGAGAGCGTTGGGAACAATAGTAAGCATCAGTCTGAAGGAAAAAATTCTCGAGGACCAAAAAGAGGCATTAAGGAAGGAGAATTTGAAGAATGAAACTCTACACCACATAGAGACTAAGTTTCAACTGAAATCAGATGAAGTTTATTACTTGGGAGACAAGGTTTGGATAGCTAAGATTGGAATCTTAGATCCATAATTTTGGATGAAGCACATCGATCAAAATACTCAGTCCACCCTGGAGCGGATAAAATGTACAAGGATCTTAAGGAACACTATTGGTGGCCTGGAATGAAGAGAGACATTGCACTTCACGTAGGCAAATGCTTAACCTGTGCAATGGTCAAAGCTGAACACCAAAAACCATCCGGTCTACTTCAACAACCCGAGATTCCCCAATGAAAGTGGGAACAAATATCGATGGATTTCATCACAAAGCTGCCCAGAACTGGGAAAGGGCATGATACAATTTGGGCGATTATAGATCGACTGACGAAATTTGCTCATTTTCTGCTGATCTGAGAAGATTATAAGATGGAGAAGCTGGCTCAGATTTACATAAATGAAATAATTACTCGGCATGGAGTACCTATCTCCATTATCTCGGATAGGGACAGTCGATATACGTCAAGATTTTGGCAATCACTTCAAAGAGGGTTGGGTACACGTCTGGATCTAAGTACTTCATACCACCCTCAAACTGATGGACAGACAGAAAGAACAATTCAGACATTGGAAGATATGTTGCGTGCATGTGCCATAGATTTTGGTGGAAGCTGGGATATGCACCTTCCGTTAGTCGTATTTGCATACAACAACATCTATCATACCAGTATTCAATGCGCACCTTATGAAGCATTATATGGACGTAAATGCAGATCTCTACTCAGTTGGCTAGAAATTGGCGATCGACAATTAACTAGACCTGATATTGTCCAAGAGACTACTGACAAAATTCTAATCATCAAGGATCGATTCAAAGCTGCAAGAGATCGCCAGATAAGTTATGCTGATAATCGGAGGAGACCATTAGAATTTCAAAAAGGAGATAAAATACTTCTAAAAGTCTCTCCATGGAAAGGAATAATGCGATTTGGRAAAGAGGRAAATTGGGTCCTCGATATATTGGTCCATTTGAAATATCCGAGAGAATTGGACCAGTGGCATATAAGTTGAAACTGCCACAAGAGCTGAGCGCTATTCATGATACATTTCATGTGTCAAATCTCAGAAAGTGCTTAACCAATGAAACTCTGGTCATGCCATTGGGAGATGTGCAAATTAGCGAACATCTGCGCTTCATTGAAAAACCAACAGAAATCATGGATAGAAAAGTCAAGCAGTTGAGGCACAGCAAAATTCCAATTGTAAAAGTTCATTGGACATTGAGGCATGGATTGAAGTACACGTGGGAAAGAGAGGATTTCATGAAAAGCAAGGTCTCCCACTTGTTCCCAATTGAGTCCAAAGTTAAGAAATGACGAATAAATTTCGGGACGAAATTTTTCTGATTTGGGGAGACTGTGACATCCGTCATTCTTGGAGCATCAGGTTAGCACTCTTGTAGGGTACCTATATTTAGAGCTATATTTATTTAAGATCTAGTCATAATTGATTGGATTTCATCTGGCTTAGCTCCCAAAATATAGTTCAGTGAGACTTGTTTCGACAAGTAGCGGATAAAGTTAACTTATGTAATGCCAAAATATATTAACAAATGCTCCAAAAATAATAAAGTTGATA
>NC_037544.1:30867948-30871140 GCF_001531365.2 Cynara cardunculus var. scolymus | reverse complement strand
GCAAGAATTGATTTATGCATTGCAATGTTTTGTGCATGTGAAAACCCGTGAACTCACCAACTCTTTGTAGTTGACTTGTTTTATGCTTCATGCTTTTCAGGGAGTAAGTAAGAAATGAAGTTTTTGGAGCATGTTTGTGGCGATACCGATTAAGCTCAGTGTTGAAGCTTTTGTAAAGAAGTTTTCTATTCTATCTTGGTTATGAATATTAAATTTGAACTTTTGTAAAAACTTGAATGATGTTATTTATTCTGTTGTTGTGACTCGCTTACCTGTTACATCTCGTGTTTCCGCTTTAACAGGGTGTGACAGCTAGCTCTTGTGTGTTTTCCTTTTTCACAGGCTGAGCAAAGAGATTCCTTTGCAAACGAGTGTTGAGGAAGACCTGTGACAAGATCATTTCTTGACAGCTCGCTGAGTGTCTTGAAGTTGAGATGAGATAGTTGTTTGTGCCTTAACCAGTTAATATCTGATGAGGCCTTAGAAAAGAAGCAACTATTCTCAATGAGAGAAGAATTCATGTTGATGATATAAACATTCTCTAGACGAGAACCGGTTAAAGCAACCTTATCATCTTTGTCGAGAACATGACAAGAATTCTTTGAGAATTTAACTGTATAATCTTTATCACACAGTTGGCTGATGCTATGAAGATTGTGTTTCAGTCCTTCAACATATGCAATGCATTTGAAAGTTGTTGTACCGTTGGATAATATACCAAAGCCTTTAGTATATCCTTTTCCATTTCCATCGAAGGTTACAGAAGGTCCTCTTTCTTCCTTGAAGTGAGATAGAAGAGATATATCTCCAGTCATATGTCTTGAACAACCACTGTCCAGATACCATATGCCTTTGACAWCCTGAGCAAGGAAACAAAATAAGAATTGCTATTGGTACCCAGCTATTTGGGTCCAGCTTTATTAGAGGTTTCATCATCTGATAATGACGAATCATTATCAGAAGATGGCATCATTAAACCTGAAGAGATTTGAATGGAAAGAGGAACAACCCTTGATACTACCAAGGTAGTTGCAGTGGAGGTCTTCACTGAGTCTGACGAAGAGACTTCAGTGGTAGGGATTACAACGTCTGATAATGAATATTTTTCAGCAGGAGTTGTCTTTGATGAGCCTGAAGAAAAGGCTTTAACGATTTTCTTCACCTTGACTGCAGAAGTAGCCTTTGTGGATGATTTCACTTTAGTTGATTTCTCAGCCTTGGTTACTNCCTGAGCAAGGAAACAAAATAAGAATTGCTATTGGTACCCAGCTATTTGGGTCCAGCTTTATTAGAGGTTTCATCATCTGATAATGACGAATCATTATCAGAAGATGGCATCATTAAACCTGAAGAGATTTGAATGGAAAGAGGAACAACCCTTGATACTACCAAGGTAGTTGCAGTGGAGGTCTTCACTGAGTCTGACGAAGAGACTTCAGTGGTAGGGATTACAACGTCTGATAATGAATATTTTTCAGCAGGAGTTGTCTTTGATGAGCCTGAAGAAAAGGCTTTAACGATTTTCTTCACCTTGACTGCAGAAGTAGCCTTTGTGGATGATTTCACTTTAGTTGATTTCTCAGCCTTGGTTACTCTCTTACTCAAAGCTGGTGAACCAGCTTTGGCGGCAAAAGGACACTTACTGGCAACATGTGTTCTTTCACCACAGTGTTTACACTTCCTAAAACTAGGAGTAACTTTAGGGCCAGGAAGTATCAGACTAGAAGTGGGACCAACTCCAAGGATTTCCTTCTCATTGGTTCTTGGAGGAACCTTTGAGGAATTGGATTCCTTAGGTGAAAAGTTCACCTTGAGCTGTGACTTAGATTTCTGATGCGATTCAGATTTCCTAGTCCCTAAAGAAGAAGAAGAAGAAGAAGAAGTTTTACAAGTTGAAGGAATAGATTTAGATCTATTAGAAAGGGATGTTGTGACAGTGGATTTACCTTTGTCTTTGCACCCAGAACTCAAAGGAGTTCCTTCAAGATGACTCTCAGTAAAGGAAGAGGACTGAGAGGAAAAAGTGTTAGGAATAGAAGAGACAAAGGTACCAAATTTAAGCATGGACCTGTCTTTAACACATTCTTCCTGATCATAGGAGAATCCTAGACCAGTCGTTTTCTTGGCCGGAATCTGAGCGTTAATGATCTCAGAGGCTTTGAGGGAAGCTTTGCACCACCCTTCAATGGTAGCTTTCTCAGTCTCGAGTTCAACGATTGCTCGCTCATGCTCAGCGACAGCTTTCTCACGTTCAACAGTGATGGCTTGGTTTACAATGACCTGATCTTTAAGATTTTCTTCAACATAGGTCAGTTCTTTGATCTTAGAATGACAAATCTTCAATTGCTCTTGAAGATCAACGTTAAGCATTTCAGCTTTTGATTTGCCTTTGAGGGCATTGTAAAGGTCAACCGTCAGCGTATCCAGTGCAGAAAGACTAGAAAAGGGTTCATTCATGAAGCATACCTGAGTAGAAGAAGTAGATGGCTCAGATGAGGTAGATGCTTCAGAAGATTCTTCATTAGCATCAATGGCCATCAAGCAAACATAGGCTTTATCCTCTTCATCTGAAATGATTCATCAGATGATTCAGCCCAGTCATGCTCTTCAGCAATAAGGCCTTTAGCCTTTCACTGGTTGTTCTTCATCTTCTTGTATTTCTCCCTCAGTTTTAAGTATTTTTCATCTTTGGTCCTGAAGGAGGAGGGAGCTTTAGAAGATGGCATTGCAGTCTTCTTTGATCTGCATTCACCTGCAAAATGTCCGGGCCGGTGACAGTTGTAGCAGACAGCTGAAGCCTTGTCTATTCTTTCAGACTTTGGCTTCTCCCTGAAGGATAGCTGAGGAGATCTGCGAAAATTGCTCTTCCTGGCGAACCTCCTAAATGACTTAGTCAGGAGTGTCAGGCACTCATCAAAATCTGTTAAATCAGATTCTGGAATGTCCTCAGAAGAATCTATCTCTGATGACCACGAGAGGAAGAGAAGAAACAAAAGGGGTAGAAGTATAAACTGAAGAGGCTTCAGAGATCAAAGTTAAAAGAGAGCTTTTCATTTCCCTGGACTCTTTTACAAGATTTCTTTTCAGTTGACGAGATTGCTCATAGTTGAGCAGAATCTCGTATAAGGTAGAAAGAGAAAGAGTGGACATGTCATTTGACATCTTGAGACACATGGAAAAGGTGTCCCAAGA
>NC_037544.1:30861449-30867633 GCF_001531365.2 Cynara cardunculus var. scolymus | reverse complement strand
GGAACAATAGCAAATGGAATATATGGTCTATTTTCTATGTAATGTGGAATTTCAGGATCCACACCTTCCAGAAAGAGGGACATCCGGTTCTTCCAGAGACTAAAGTTGTCACGGACAAACCGGGGAGGTTTGGCAAGAGAGCCATTATCTTTTGTGTGTGTGTGTGTTTGCAATTTGTAAAGCCATTTGTAAACAGTAAAGTTATCTAAGAAGAGATAAACTAATACAGAAAAATAGTCAAACACAAGGAAAGAAAGAAAACACTCCTCTGATACCACTTGTTGGTCCCGTAAGGGTCTACAAGAAGAGAAACAGTTTGTAGAAGGGGGGTGAATACAAACACAGTATTTTCAAATTTAAAATATATATTGATAGAGAAGATCAATACAGATTTTACAAGATTGTTTGTGGAAAGATAAGGTAATAAAAACCTATCTAAACAATCTTTGGTTACACACAATGCTTTAGCAATTACAAGAAAAGAAGTTACTAAAAGAAAGATCCTTTACTTTAAGCTAGAAGATGCTTCAAGTAAGAATTAGGTTAGAGAGAGATGCGCACTCTCTGCATGGAGAAGAAACACTTCTATTTATACCCAGTGCATTAAATGTCCATTTAATGCAATATGGTAGGTTTAGAGTGCATGTCAAGCCTTAAGAGGAAGGCTTGTCCTTTGCTACAGTGAATAGTACAAAAGCACTATTTCTGAGCAGACACCCTTACCTAAAGTTGGTAGACAAAGAGTCGACTAGTCGGCTCCGTACCGTACTAACTTTTGTAAGGGTATGGGTTTTGTCCTTTGTGTGCATAAGGATAAGACAACAACAATCGTGCTAAGCAAGCTTCCTTTGATCGCTGAATGCTGGAATGACCTGAAGGTCTCATCATCATTCGCTGAAGCTTGAGCAGTCTTCACACATATGTAGACAGGCTTGTAATCACTGAATACCGCTTCAAATCACGTACTCGCTAGTCTCTTATCTTCAGTTTCAGTCTTTGACGTTTGCTGAAGGTTCTTTGGTGTGAGTGTTGTCTTCTTGAAGTATTGTTGTCTCTGATAGATTTACAATCCAAGTTCTTTAGCGATTACTGAACATAATCAGTGAAGATCGCTGGAACTGAAAATACAGAAACATAAATACAACGTATAGGTGAAAAGGGATTATCATCAAATCACTGAGAGAGAGGATCAACATCAACATCATTAGAAACTTATTGCTTGGTTCTTGATCAACCTCGAGAATATTAATTGTTTTATTTTGAGATTCAACGTTTTCATTCGAGGTATCAAGTGGCATGTGAATAGGTATGGGCACATGTAACATAGGTGTCTCTTCACATCCCTTTTGAAGATCTATAGATCTACAAACATCACTCCCATTGATGTTTGGGTTCTCAGGAAACTCGACATGTAGCGTCTCAACAATCCTAGTGGTATGTGAAGGGCAATAGAAACGATATCCCTTTGAATGTTCGGGATATCCAATAAAATAACAACTAATAGTCTTTAAGTCTAACTTTCGTGATTGAGAATTATATAATTTTTTCCTTAGTCGAGCAACCCCACACTCTTATATATCTCAAACTCAACTTCCTTCCTGTCTATATTTCATATGGTGTTTTAGGAACAGATTTGTAAGGGACTCGGTTGAGTATGTGGACAGCTGTCTTTAGTGCCTCGGTCCATAAAAAAATCTGGGAGGTTTGTATTAGCCAACATACTTCGTACTATGTCCATAAATGTACGGTTTCTTCTTTCAGCAACACCATTTTGTTGCAGAGTACCAGGCATGGTGCATTGATTGATTATCCCATTACTTTTACAAAATCAATAGAAGGATCCGGGACTTTGACCTAAATCAATATGTGGGCCATAATATTCACCACCTCTATCTGGCCTTACAACCTTTATTTTTTGGTCAAGTTGATTTTCAACTTCGGCCTTAAAGGTCTTGAACATTTCTAATGCGTCAGATTTTTCATGGATAAAAAATAAATACATATAACGTGAATAATCGTCAATGAAAGTGATTAACGATTTTTGACCTCCAATTCCTGCTAGGAAAGGACCACAAATATCAGTATGGACTAGCTCAAGTAATTCCATATTTCTAGTGGATCTTTTCTTATTCCCTTTGGTTGCTTTACCCTTAATGCATTTAATACATTTTTCAAAATCCGAGAAATTAAGGTTTGGCAAAACTTCATCTTTCTCGAGTCTTGTCATTCTTTCTTGTGAGATATGGCGCAACCTTTTATGCCATAATATTGATGAAGTTCCCAAATATCGCTTTCTCTTATTCTTATTTACATTATCACAAATATTTAAAGGTAATAGGAATTATAAAAAGTGGTTATCTAAACACAACTATAGAGATTTCCCTCTAGACAACCATAACCAATAACACGTGAATACAACTTTATTATACATCTACCATCACCAAATATATTTGTATATACATAGTCGTTTAACTTTGAAACGGAAATAAGGTTTCTAATTATACTTGGTACATATAGAGTTTCACATAAATCTAATGTCGAACTACCTTCTAATATTAATGAAAGTGTACCGACCGCTTCAACTCCCAAATCCAAGCCATTTCCGACTTTAACCGTCCATTGGTTTCTTTCCAGCTTCCTTATTTTACGGAATCCCTGTAAATAATTTGAAATGTGTACCATGGAACCGGAATCAATCCACCATGTATTAGAGGGTATATAAATATTAAGGGATTCACAAATCATGAAATTAGAGGTGTTACCTTTCTTCGCAAGCCATTCTTTGAATTTTGGACAATCTCTTTGAGTATGTCCTTTGTTACGACAAAATTTACATTTTCGAATTCCTTTGAAGTACTTGCATCGGTGTTAGGGACCTTGTTTGGAATAAATTTATCTCCCGTCTTTCCTTTGCCCTTCGAGAACCCTTTCCTTTTCTTAAAGCCGGTGGTAGTAAGATGAGTGACATCCAACTTTTCAACTTTTAGTCGTTCTTCTTATTGGACACACATTGCAATTAGTTCGCTTATCTTCCATTTCCCACTTTGAGTGTTATAATTGATCTTAAACGACCAAACTGAGAAGGGAGAGATATCATTATGAAGTGGACGAGAAAACCCTCACTAATCCATGTCCATACTTTTGAGTTTGTTTGCCATGTCACTCATCATCATTATGTGCTCATGCACACCACTGCCCCCATTGTACTTAGTAGTCAACATTTTGAGGATCAAGGTACTTGCATAGGCCTTTGAAGTCCCTTTAAATTGATCCTCCATGGAGTTAAGGTATGTCTTGGCATCTTCGGAGTCAGAGATGGCTCCTCCATTGGCAACATAAATGGAATTTTTAATGATCATGATAGACATTCTATTTGACCGATCCCATAATTCATATGCCCTCTTTTCATCCGGCGAACTTTTGTCGGTGAGGGCAGCATATCGTTCTAGTCTCAAAGCATGATCAAGATCCATAACTTCAAGAGTCAATTTCACTTGATCTCTCCAAATGTTGAAGTTTGTACCAGTTAGGGGCTCAATTCTAGACAAATATCCAGAATTTGTAGTTAAAGTAGATGCCGCCATAATAGTACAATTAAATGCATGCTCATATTTATAAGATGATACTTCAAAACATGATTCAGAATACAAGGTAGTAAGCATATCAATGGAATTAGAACTAATCCTATTTAAACATACGAAATATAGGCAATAGAACCATCATACTCAACTACCAATAGTTCATTGGATCAATCAGTAATTAAGTTTAATGTCTCATGTTAAACTACGCAAACATATCTTTCACATAGTACCGTCGGGTAAACAATGTAATAGATATGCAACTTATGTTGAAAATACCATTATTTAACTCAACAAATAGGTTTCATCTGGGTCCCCTAAATCTCAATGTAAACAATGTATTATATATTTATTTGACTTACCTTGGACAATTTCTCGTTGATTCCATTATCCAAGATAAAATTTAATCTTAATTAGTAAAACAATTTTTATTGCAAATCATAATATATATATATATATATATATATCACCATTATTATGCATCATCATGAATGTTGGAATGATAGACAATCAAAATAAATAGTAGTGCTCTAAATATGATGGCAAAAGGGATTTTCAATCAACTATGAAACATGAATTCAAATTTCATAAACCAATAAGCATATAAATCAAATTAGAAATTCATAAGGGCATGGAAGAAGAATTAGAATAAGCATATAACACAAATCTGGAATTTCTCAGAATCCAAAATTGGTAATTCATCGTCTCCTTCACCTGCTGTTTGTTGTTCCAGATTTCAAGATTTCTACGGCTCGTTTACCAAACGTTTACTCAGGTAAGCGCTTATCAAGTCACATTTTCTTATCGGATGAATATTGGAAGAACCAAAAATCTTACCCGGTAAGAGGGAGACAAAGACCGAGAGTCTTACCCAGTAAGTGAGAGTGATAAATCTTACCATGGTAAGCGCTTACTGGGTAAATTGTTGCATACAATACCATTTTGGTGGACTAAAGTCTTATCCGGTAAGTAAATGATAGTGTTAAATTTTACCGGTAAACATTTACCGGGTAAATGTTAGGTAAACAACCCCTAAGTCCACTTAAATTCTTTAATCATTAATATCATCAAACTTCCATTTTATATTCCTGGATGATATAGGTTACATTTGGGAGCCATGAATTTTAACAATTTTGAAGTTTCATTGGTTTTATATGATAAGATTTAACGATGATATAGGTTACATTTGGTCTTTACATATTAATACAATTTGAATAAATAAGAGTTATGGTTCCAATTACACACTATCGATGAAAAAAATTGTATGACAGTTTAAAATCCAATATATTTAAACGACTCCACAAATGTRTTCGATTTACACCAAGAGCAAAGAACCAAGAAACTTGAGTTTTAAGATAAACACTCAAAACCAATAAAGAAAACTACAAATTTAACAGATCATAACCCATGAAAAGACCAAAAAAGATGAGTTTTATATTGAAATTTCAACTGTTTACCCTCTTTCTTGTCCAGAAACTTAGATTAAGGTTGAACTAATATATGTATACATATATTTCAAAAAAACTCAAGAACATATTATATAGTGCAATTTGTACAGCCTAACCCCAAAATATGTACTATATATATATATATATATATATATAAACAACTATAAAAAATAAATCGTAAATATTAAAAATATTTTTTCACAGTATATATAATATATAATAATATAATTAAGTAAAAAACTATTCAATATTGGACTCATTTCGAAGATATTAAAGAGACAATTATAAAGGTGTAACTTGTTAAAACAAAAATACATTTTTTAAACATGTTTTAATTGATATACGATTATGTATATTAATTCGATAAAGGTTTAAAATGAAACATTTAAAAGTAAATGACGTAAAGTAAATTAATTAACTAATTATAGGGGTATAAAGTGTAAATTTAAAATTATAATTTTAAAAAAATAGATTGTGAGAAGGTGAGTGTATGTGAGGGGTGAGTGCATGTGAGGAGAGGAGGGGGTGAAAAAGTGTATAAAGGGTATCTTGGTCATTTAGTATTTTAATACTTTAAGACTTTTGCTAAATTTGCTTTATAAAATAGTATAGATAAAAAAATTATCATATTCATCGGATTCTATTTATATATATATATATATATATATGTGTGTGTGTGTGTGTGTGTGTGTGTATGTGTGTTTTTAATGATTTTTTTTTAAGTTAAGGGTGAAACTAGATAATTAAATTTTATAAGTTAAATTAGAAAGTGAAAAAATGATTTTTATTTAAAGTTTATAGGTGAAATAAAAATTGAATGGATAATTAAAAAAGTTTAACATGTTCATACATAAAATCGAAAATTTCATAGGTGAAACAATTAAGTGAATGAGATAATTAAATAATGTAATAACTACGTAAATAAAATATTTAAGGAATGTGGTATCAACAAATAAAAAAAAGACAAAAATGCCCGTTAATAAAGTTAATATTAATTAGTTGGTTAACAAAAGAAGGAGACCATATATATATATATATATATATATATATATATATATATATATATGGGCCTAATTAAATGAGAACTAATTAGTTTGTGGTAACTGTGAGAACCAATATTAACCACAAATCAATAGATAAATTAGGAAATTTATAATT
>NC_037544.1:30856523-30861364 GCF_001531365.2 Cynara cardunculus var. scolymus | reverse complement strand
CGTTTGGTGGTCGATCGAAGATGTAACACAGTGGTATCACTATGCATCTTATATATGATTAGGTATCACAATGTATCTTTTGTTTAACAGAGTCAATATTTTTAGGTATCACAATGTATCTTTTGTTTAACAGAGTCAATATTTTTAGGTATCATAATGGTATCACCGGAGGACGGTGGCCGGAGGCCGGAGAACGGTGGCCGGAGAGAGAGGAGAGTTTAAAATATCAAAAATATCCTTGCATTAAGATTTTAATTTAAAATTACCAAATTTATAAATTTCTTAATTTATCTATTGATTTGTGGTTAATATTGGTTCTCACAGTTACCACAAACAACTCAGTTCTCCCTTGAATAGACCCATATATATATGTATATATGGAAGAGTTTAAACGAGAATACCTTCATTTTACGATAATGCAGTAACACCGTTTTAGTACAGACAATCACATGTGATTTTTTATTCTATCATATATGATGCAAATGTGATACTAAATCAGAGGTAACAACTTTTGGCCGGATCTTGGTTGGGGGTTAAGTCGTCCTTACACCACTAAGCCCCCTCTCATGTATTATCAACACATGTGATAAGGGTGTTTTTGATGTGCTACTATAATCCATCACATGTGTTACTAAATCATATACACAGACGACCTTTGATGTGATCTAAGTCACATGACACGTCGTGTGCACATCACCAAGGCCCCTCACGTGTATTAACACATGATAAGAGTGTTCTCGCGTTTTTGTAAAACGAAGATGTTCTCATTTTAACCTCCATATATATACATATATATATATATATATATATATATATGTATATATATATATATATACATCAATACTACATATATAACCATTTAGATCATTGTCTTAAATACAAGTTACCAAGCATATGGTACAATGGTTTTATGCACCAAATTCAAAAATCTCTTAAAGACAAGTCATAAAACATATGGTACAACATTTTTATGCATGAAGCCTTCTTGATGCCATTAATTCTATTCATGGTAACTCTTCAAATACCTTTTATCAAGATTAAGTTCCCAACTTACTTTTTTGATGGTACAAATTATTGATGCATTTCAAATTCAAAATTCAAATTCAAATCTTCACTTTCTTCAACTTTTACTTTCYCATTTYAAATTCAAAATTCAAAATCAAAGATTCAAACATATCACCCTCTCTTTTCTTCCATATTTCAACACCGAGTCGAAAGAGAGTTTGAAGAACAGCAGGAGGCGGCTTCCGATTTGAAGAAGAATGTGTCCCGCTGATTCAGAAACATTTTCCGACCATGAGCCACCARCAACCACGAACGCACGAACCACCGGCGATTTGGAGTTCGATTTCATATATGGAGTTCGATTTCTGATTTTCTTTCAACAAAAGCTTTGGAGTTGAGTTCAATTTCATCGTGCTAAACAACAGGAGGTTTGATTTCTTCTTTTGTTGTTCACTCATATTAGAATTGTAAATCGTGATTGCAAAGGATTCATCAACTAGAGTTTGGATTTGATTTTGATTTGCTTTAAATTTGGATTCACAGATTAGGGTTCTCCAAGGCGACGATTCAGGCCCCAAAGCGACGATTCATAACTCTAGGGTTTATAAACGATCGGTCCTCTCGATCCTCAGGCTCCTCTCGCTCATCGTTTCCACAATCGATTCATCGTTTCTCTACCTATTTCATTCAAGGTAATAATTATTATTCCTCCAATACGGTTGTTCTTCATCTTCCCCTCTTCTTCAAGTTCTTACTATGTGTTAATCTTTCTTCTCCATTTTCACTTCTGGGTTAGGGTTAATTGTGTTTCCATCGAAGATTTGTTGATCTTCAAGCTTTTGACTTCTCTACTGGAAGAGATTCAAGCTTCTATGGATCTCCACATTGAGGTAATTTGTTTTCTATTTGTATCAGTTTGATTTTACCCTAATCATGTTTCTTGAAAGTYTTGGCTTTTTAGTTGATTTTCATTTATTTCAATTTTCACAATTGACTTCGATCAGGTTTCATTATTGTCTTTCTTTCATTATTGTCCAGAATCTTTTCAATATCCTCCGTCTCCAAAATCTCCTAGATGGAAACATATGAACATAAGTAGAATTTGTAGATACCTGGATGGAAATTTGAAAATAAGCCTTGTTAACTGAATTTATTTTATTGGTTCTTAGGTTTATGATGCCTTTACATAAGCCCTTTTCTTTCTACTTCAAAAGTTTGTGAAATGTTATGTAGACTGCAGGTGCAATTGGAGGAGTTGTTGCATCTCTTGTGCGGGTTCCAACATTGGTACAAAGATTTTCTTGAACATTTCCTTATTTTATGTACTGCTTTGCTAGGGTCTATGTACCTCCTTCAGCCTTTTACTTCAATCTTTCACACAGGTTGTGAAGCAAAGAATGCTGACTTGTCAATTTGCTTCGGCTCCTGATGYTGTCCGACTTATTGTTTCCAAGGAGGGTTTTAAAGGACTTATATGCGGTATGAATCTTTGTTGGAAGCTTATGGGCATATGCACAATATATTCTTGTAACTAAAGTTCTGTTATACCTTTCTTGAATTGTATCATTAGACACTTCCTTCTCACATAAAAATTGCGTAGTTTGACTATTTGTCAAAAATTTGAAATATCATTCAATCAAATAAAGAAAMTTTTGTAGACTCAAATCATTCAATCAAACTTGTAACCTTTTTGAAAAGAAAATGTTGCAGTTTTCATMATCATGAAAAGGAAACGTTGCAATTTTCATGTATGGTGGAACTGTTATCGATTTTGCATCCCTTGGTAACTTGTTTGCAGCATATTTATATGAGTTCTAACCTTCACACGCAAATGACTCTAGGGGTATGGATAGGGCTGTAAYGAACTGAATGTTCAGCGAACCGTTCGTGAACCGTTCGGTGGGAAGTTCGTTTATTTAAAAAATGAATATACATGAACAATCTTTTTTGTTCATTAAATTAAATGAACGAACATGAACAAGAGTACCGTTCGTYCMTTTACCGTTCGTTCACGWTCGTTTATATTCGTTTGTTTGTGTTCGTTTATATATTTAGATTAATATATAATCTTTTGTTTATTTATTTTGAATTCAAATAATATTTATTTATGTTCATTTAGCCCGTTCATTTATGTTCGTTTAGGCCGTTCGTTTACGTTTGTTTAGAATGTTAACGAACGAACATAAACGAACACGAACACAAAGATTTTCGTTTGTTTACCGTTCGTGTTTGTTCATTTGTTCGGTTAAGTTAAAGAACGAACATGAACAAGCCTCCGTTCGTGTTCGTTCGTTTACAACTCTAGATATGGATCTTTACATCTACGAGATTTACATTTTGATGCTATCCAGTTCTGTGTATATGAGCTACTTCGGATTGGCTATAAGTTTGCTGTGAGTATTTCTGTCTTATGAAGCTCAAATGCATATTTACTATCCTTGATTTGCTTCATAGAATATGATGGGTTTTTTATATTTATTGGAATCCACTCATTGTTAATCGAGGATTTGAAACATGTCAAGATTATGAAATCAACTASATTACTAAATTGTTATACATAATTGTACATTTTTTTGGATTGTAGAGACCTCAATGATCCCGAGAATGCTGCAATTGGTGCTTTTGCTGGTGACTATATGCTTCACTCCTTTTTTCTCATGCTTATCAAGAGTGTCATGTTTTATCACAGCTCTTGTGATCAACCATTACATTTTCGTAAAGGTTCATGCTTTTAACTATATGTTGAGGAGACACTGAAGAAAACAGCTGACTTAACTATTGCGTGCCACAATATGTAATTTATTTAAGAGAGAAAAGATGTGCAGAAGAACCCATCCATGCCTGATGTAGTGTGTTTGTGGGTGAATGAGCATGTAGTAATAAAWTTTTCCCTACTAAATAAGWCTGCTGCCCAACCCACATTGTTTTGTGGGTTCATAAACAATAGAGCGATTAACTTCTCCTGCCATTGTACTTGATTTTTGACACAAACTTTTTGTTTTTTGCAAAAATAAGCAAACCAAATGTATCCAGTGGGAAYTGATTAATCTAGCCAAGCCAAAAAGTATTATTTTTGGTCAATAAGAATTGCACTTCCATCATACATATATATAATACACTCTTATTTGAAACTTGTAATCACATTGTTTCATAAATGTGTAGACTGTTTGTGAAATGTCTAAAATGCCCACTACTAATATGACAGAATGTGCTGGTTGTAGTGAATACAATGGGAAAATAGGTAACTTTCTTGAATAGGAAGTTGTCAAATACCGAAATCTTTTCRTTTGAACTTAACTTTATTCAATTGCTCATCTCGTTACATCAATTATGTTTTMTRTTTTTCTGCAGGTGCCCTKACTGGAGATAACGACTTCCCTCGATGTAATAAAAACTAGGCTGATGATTAAGGGATCAACAAACTAGTATAAAGGGATAGCCGATTGTGTTCAGACAATTTTGAGAGGTTGAATGCTCTGAATGCGGCAGCTGTTGGYGCAGATGATGAATGAAAACATGTTTGATTTTGAATTATTCGAAAAGGAAGTTGAAAATAGTTCAGTTTTGCATGCTTTGATGATTTTTTTAGAATGAGGGTGGAGATATTTGGAAACATAGTCGATTATCATCAATATAATGTTGGAATTGCCTTTATAATTTTTCATTTTCATTTTCATTTCTGGGGATGATGCTGTCTTTTTTTTGTTTCAAGAAATTATCATCTGCTAAGTTTACAATGTTTAGATTTAATATAAAAGATTATGTTTGATGGATCGTGGTTGTAATGTGAGATTATATATCTAAAGCAACATATATTTTAAGCCAAAATTTTTGTA
>NC_037544.1:30853693-30855968 GCF_001531365.2 Cynara cardunculus var. scolymus | reverse complement strand
ATATATATATATATATATATATATATATATATATATATATATATATAGAGAGAGAGAGAGAGAGAGAAAGGTTCATTTGAGAAGTGGTAAGTATTTGATAAGTAAATAAATGATCCTAATTCCTAGCTTTTCATCTGGTCAACATTTGCGGCTTTGACTTTGAAACACCGAATAATTGCTTGAATGGGTATGCAGAAGATAGAGGGATGGTTTCATAACTTTTACAAATAGACGGCAAACAAGTTCATATGCAAAACCGTGTGATTCATATATGAATACGTTAAATAGTTCATATGTGAATCACATGGGTTCATACATTAATCAATTAATTAGTTCATATCTTAATCACAAGGGTTCATATATGAATTAGTTAAAATAATTCATATGTGAATTACATGGGTTCACATATGAATATATAGTTCATATGTGAATCACATGGGTTCACCTATGACCTCGTTTATTTATAAGAGTTACGAAACTAACCCCTCTATTTTTCTCCTAACCGCAAATTTTGATCAGTCAAATACGATCTTGACCAATCAAATTCGATCCTGACCTATCAAATTCGATCTTGAATGAGGGGCTAAAAAAATCACTTATTTACTTATCAGATATTTATCACTTCTCAAAATAACCTAATATATATATATATATATATATATATATATATAGAGAGAGAGAGAGAGAGAGAGAGAGATGAGCGATCAAATGAAACCGTCCTCATTTGTGTAAACAATGTAAACCAATCTCATACATCCATTTTCTTGATCAATGGTCAAGATTAGTTTATGTTATATTAAGAAATTAAAAAAATAAAAAATAAAAAAAATATTTTATAATCCCAAAAAGGCAAAATGGTAAGTTTGATAGTTGTAATATTAATGGCAACCATATCATGTATATCGTAATATTAATGAAACAAAATCATTTGTAAAATAATATATTAATTTTATGTTCAAATATTATAAAAAAATAACATACATCATTAAAATATATCAACAATAAAAAAAACACACTATAATCAATTTAACATAATGAAACCTTTTGAATAAAAAAAAAACATTACTACTACATTTCATGAACGAAATGGTTTCACAGTTTCATCAATACACAAATCAACGTAATGCTAGATGAGACATTTGTCATTTTCAAGTTTCTGATAGATGGATCCGTTTCAATCTAATTACGAAATGGTTTCACTGTTATTGGTAGATGGATCCGTTTCATCGTAATAATGAAATGGTTTCACTGTTCGCTAATTACACATCATTTTTCTTATCAATTATGAAATGGTTTCACTTTTTTCATGCACCAATTTCATCAGCCAATTTCTTCCTATACGAACACGTTTCATAGAGTCAATGCATTTACCATTACATGTTTTGTTAACCATTAAGTGAACAAAATCATCCAAAAAAAAAAACAAAGTGAAACAATTTCATCAAATATTGTTGATAAGAAAACAAGATTATGCAAGAATATTATATTACGCAACCAGTTCATCACCAAAAGTTTTATAAAACAAGCTCCTCAATAAACGTTTTTCACGAACCAATTTGCATACGTTTCATAAAACAAGCTCTTCAATGAATGTTTTCATGAACAAATATAACATGAATCTGTTTCACATCTGACTATATTTTTACCGGTTCATGAATCTTTGTTTGGATCTGTTACTAATTTCGTGGATTAATGAATACAATAATTTTCGATTTTCATATTATTACCACTAATAAACCGAAAAAACCAAATAACAATATTCAATTTTTAAAATTCTAATTTAAATAAACATTTAAATATTATCATTTATAAAATTTCTTTTATTATATTATCTTAATTAAGATTTATTAATAACTTCCATATTTAATAGAAAACAATGTAAATGACAAATCTACCATTAATGATTAAATTTAATTAAGATAAAAAGAAATTTTCCTATTGGTCGAAATTGGTTTACACGGTTTCTAAGAATTAGACGGTTTTCATTTGATCCTGCCTATATATATATGTATATATATATATGGGTTGGGTTCACGTGAGACCAGCCTGTTTTCGTGAGACCCGTGAGACCACATTTTTACATGTAAACTTCACAGCAAAAACACTGTGAAAGTTTAAAAAAAGTCGAACCTTCACAACAAAAACACTGTGAAGGTTTTAAAAGTCATCTTCACAGCATTTTGCTGTGAAGTTTCAAGTGTAAAATGCTGGTCTCACGGGTCTCACGAAAACAGGCTGGTCTCACATGATCCCAAGTCATATATATATATATATA
>NC_037544.1:30842646-30852913 GCF_001531365.2 Cynara cardunculus var. scolymus | reverse complement strand
TTGATATAAGCGATAATGTGATAATTGTGTGATAATCACATGATTATCACACCCATATCACATGATTAACCGTTTATTAGATAATGATAATCATGATCGTGTAATCGTATTAAAAGATTTTATGATATCATTTCCATTATTACCCTTTTAATTTTAATATTTTCTGAATCTTTTTAAATTTCAATTTTAGTTTTAAAAATCTTTTAATTTTATTTTTTATCACAATATGTGGTTATTGGATTGTTCTCGCATTCTTGTAAATCACAGGGGTTCTCGTTTGAACCCTTCCCTATATATGCCCATTCAAAAGAGAACTGATTAGTATGTGATAACTGTGAGATCCAATTTCAACCACAAATCAACGGATAAATTAGAAAATTAATAATTATGATAGTTTGAGTTAAAATTATAATTAGAGGGCTTTAATAGAACGATTGGGCTTTAATAAACCGTATTGTGCTTTAATGGATTGTATTGGGCTTTAATGTACTGTATTGGACTTTAATGAACCGTATTGGGTTTTGATAGACCGATTGGACATTAATGGATCGTATTGGACTTTAATTGAACGATTGGGCTTTAATGTACCGTATTGGGCTTTAATGGACCGTATTGGGCATTGATAGAACATATTGGGCTTTAATGTACCGTATTAGACTTGTATGAACCGTGTTGAGTTTTGATAGACCGATTGGACATTAATGATAGACCGATTGGACATTAATGGACCGTATTGGGCTTTAATAGATCGTATTGGGTTTTAATGGAACAATTGAGTTTTAATGAACCGTATTGTGCTTTAATGGATCGTATTGGGCTTTAATGGAACGTATTGGGCTTTAATGGACCGTATTGGCTTTAATGAACCGTATTGGGCTTTAATGGACCGTATTGGGCTTTAATCGACCGTATTGGGCTTCAATGAACCGTATTGGGCTTCAATTGACCGATTGGACTTTAATGGATCGTATTGGGCTTCAATGGACCGTATTGGTTTTAATGGACCATATTAGGTTTTAACGGACCGTATCGGCTTCAACGGATCGTATTGGGTTTTGATAGACCGATTGGACATTAATGGATCGTATTGGGCTTTAATGGACCGTATTGGGCTTTAATGGATCGTATTGGACTTTAATGGATCATATTGGCTTTAATGGACCGTATTGGGCTTTAATGGATCGTATTGGACTTTAATGGATCATATTGGCTTTAATGGACCGTATTGGGCTTTAATGGACCGTATTGGGCTTTAATGGACCTTATTGGACGTTAACGGTTCTATTGGGCTTTAATGTTTTGTATTAAGCTTTAATGGATCGTATTGGGCTTTAATGGATCGTATTGATTTTAAATGAACCGTATTGGGTTTTAATGATTCAATAATAACAATAATAATAATAATTTTTAAAAAATATGATCATTCATGAAATATATAATAATAATAATCATTTTAATGGTAATAATAATATAATTTTAAATTTCTAATAATAATAATAATAACTTAAAATTAAAATAATGGATTTAGAATACCGACGGATATTCCACCAGAAAACAAAAAATTTCAAAAATATACGCACAACCGATTGATTTTTAAAAAAATTAAAATTTTGAAATATTTCCGACAGAATTATCCACCGGTAATCCGCTGGTGACCTTAAATTATTTAAAGTTTTTAGAAACCCGGTTAATTTAAAAAAATTTAAAATTCTTAAAAAGTTTTGCCGACGGTAACCCTAAATTTCTGGTTGCATTTTATTTTTTTAGTTTAATCCATATTTTTACAAATTTATAGGTTTTAAATATTTATTGAATAAATATTTTGAAAATAATTTTTTTATTATAATTTTTTTATTTCGACGGATATATCCGCCGGTAATATTGAAAAATTATAATAATATTTAAAAAATAATTAAATCATTGAAATGTGTGGCGGATTTCCGGCGGAAATATCCACCGGTAATATTTAAAAAGATTTTTAAAAATTTAATTTTATTAAATTATTTTTTCGGCGAAAAAATATTAGTGGCGGTTTTCAGACGGAAATATCCGCCGGTAAATTAAATCATTTTAAAAAAATTCTTAAATTTTTAATTAAGTAAATCAATATTTTTTCTTAATTAAGCCAGCGAACTGTTTCTGGTGGCAGAAATCCGCCGGTAAAATAAAGCATCCGCCGGTAAATTAGACGGAAAACGAATCACCGGCTCCCACTTTTCCGGCGGACAAATCCGTCGGAAATCCGCCGAAAAATCCTACTTCCGGCGGATTTGTCCGCCGGAAAAGCGAGCCTGTTTGATAGTGTGCCTAAAGTCGAAGTGGTGACAATATGTGAATGACTGCTATTACTCTCGTGCAATTTTAGGTTTTGAAAGAAAGGGTTTCGAGGAGGAGTTTTAGCCAAAGTTGCAAACGAAAGATATTATCAAAATGTCTCAAAATTATGCAAAACTAGGTAAGAACACCTTATTTGTAAGATAAATCAAGTATTTTAATGGAATATATGTAGAGAATAAATCAATATATTTGAGTTATGACAAAAGAATTTTCATTATACACCTCATGTTTATAATCATTAGTCTCATAAATTTCTTTTATCATTTTGAACCAATTATAAAGTTTGATGATTTAGAATTTAGAGGTGGGTTATTATACAATTTATTACATTAGTACAACTCAATCTCAATCGTCTATTTAATTTGATGAATATATAATTTTATAAAAGTTTTGATTGTTTCATAATATATTGATCATAATTAATGAATCTTATTCATCTTCCATAAATATTTAAATCATAATAAATGAACTCTCATTATTTCCATAAATATTTCAATTTGTTAGATTACATTGGTTGTACAAATATGATAGGTTGCATTTGAAACAAACTCTTAGAACTTATTTATTAATTATATGTATCAAAAGAAACAATCAAGGATGATGAAACAACTTCATATCAAGTGTAATATCAATTCATATTAGTATAATATTTGATATGTGATCATCACTTATTTAACTTATAATAAGTTGATAAAAACTTTTATAGGAAAATATAAGTTTTTCCAATGAGCAATCCAAAACACCCCTTGGAGGATGATGATAGGATAATAGCTAAGATATGATGTATATGATTCAATAGCATAAGGATTACGTGATCATTATGAACAAAAGAGAGATTTATTCCTGAATTCAATCAATTCCTTGATATCCATGGGAATATCAAACTCAGCTATGGGATCTTTAAGCTAACTAATTCTTCATAATTGCTTACCTAATAAACTCATATTCGTCAATTATCTAGGCTAAAATGGCAGGCGTTCGATCGGACAAGTGAAGATGACGACGAGTGGTAGTTGGATTCAACAGAGCTGGATCTCGGAGAATCTAAACTTCTGATCAAAAGTTGCTTCACGGCGGAGATGAGATCCTCCAGCGGTGGCGAATTCATTGATGATCGGAAGTTTTTGCAGAATCTCATATGCCGATCCAGAGCTGCTTCCTCTGACTCCGAACAAGATCTCTCCATCTCGTCCTTTACCGCCTCCGCACACAGTCCACAAATCCACCGCCCCTGGTTACTATCTCTCACGGTCGCGATGTACGTCTGCGTACACTCTTCCGTCAGGCCGCAGCACTCGCATTTCACAGACTCCACGTCACCACCACCGTCCACCTTAACCGACGTCAATTTCACATCCATACCAGACATCATAACCGTATCCTTCACCATTATAATCAAACAGAAAAAACAGCTTACAGTCAATAACCTACAATCAACACGGCTATATAAACCGGTACGAAGTTAATGACAATTGTTTTGGAAAAACAAAAATCAAACTCACCGATCTTCGTGATTGACGTTCCAAATCTCTCTAAAATTTCCTCCAAAGTCGTGACTGTTTGCAAATTACGAAAAAACTTATCGTTCTTTCTCCCACTCGCCTTCTTCTTCAACAACCTCACCGCCAATCAGCAACAGCTTAAAACACAGCAATTTCATATACATTTCAGAGCCCTTTTTGGCTCAGACCAAAATTGGATAGAAGTAAGCAACAAGAGAAGAGAAGAGGAAGAAGGTTCAGGAATTCTCTGTTTGTAAGAGATGTAGATATACGAAAGAGGTGGGGAAGACGACAGAGAATTGCCAGCTCTAGTTACTTGGCTGTTTTGAGGAGCTGTTACTTTCAGCAACAAACAAAATTCACGTGGGTTACGTCCCACTGCTTCATTGCTGCTCTCATGTCTGTCTCATCGCCATTGATTTTGAAGTTCCCCCAATTGATAAACATAAGCTTTTTTTCTTCTTTTGTTTCTTCTCATACATTAAATTAAATTAAATTAAAATAATAATAATATCTTTTTCCCCAACTAAATCTTAGATTTTCTAGTTTGACTCTATAATATTTAGATTAAAATAAAGCTTGATTTGATAACTATCATAAAGAATTCACCAAAAATAGTCCATCAACATTCAACCCTACCTTCGTGTCTGTCTGTAGCTATATATTTTGAAGGTATTGAGTCATTGTTGGGTTTCGATTTTCGATTAGAATGAGAGTTAAAAGGGAAAAGGTCAAGTAGGGATCTCCATTTATGTTACATATTATGATGAGATATACCGTAGCATTCTCCATATCAAACACGATTCATGTGTGAGTTTGAGATTAAAGGTGATCAAGGGTCAGATCATTTCTTAAGATTCTCATCTTAACCCCCTTTCTCACATGCAGGACGTCCAATGATTTTTGATGGCCTCGACGAAAAGTCAAAAAAATGCACCTAACAGAAACACGGATATTGAGGGATTTGAAACTTAATCAAACTAGGAGGTTCCACCTAATGCCAATTTCAATTGAAAAAAGTAAGTTACCTCGGTGGAAGAAGCCTCAGGAAAGAACCAAAGAGTTAAGCAGTTCATCCTGTGGCCAAATCTGCATAATCTAACCATTGGGACTGATATGCATCACTAAGTCAATCAAATACCTATAATTCTCCACAATTTTTCCTCCATTAACAATCATCAAGTAGCTTTTGATCATCCAATATATCATCTTAAAACGACCCCAAATCAAATTCCATGCGTGCATCAGATTACTCCTTCCACCAAGCTTATTTCCTCTACCATTGATCAAAAATCTGAAAATTACATTCCTTATTTCTCTGAAAACACCCATTTGTTGATTTTTGCATAACCATACCACCCTTGTTTCATAACCATTCCCAAACATCCAAGTTCCATCCTTATATCTCTTACTTTTTTTATTTTTCATTCATCACCCTTACCATGTTAACATAAAAATTCATATATGAACTAAAATGCATTAAAAAATAAGGTTTTGTTTTACAAATTATATCATTATAATTGTCTCGTCAATACCTTCAAAATGAACTCAATATTGAATATTTTTGGATTTAATCATGCTAATAAATATTATGAATACCTACATAACTTGTTTTATATCCCTTATCTTTTCAGTTTAAAATTTACATATTTATCATATTAAAAATATATAATCATAGATTAACAAAAATACATTAAAATGCGCTTTTTTTATTACACATTATACCATTATAATCATTTCGTCAATATCTTCAAAATGGGTACGAATTTATACTATATTATAAAATATCATAAATACGTATGAATCTATATTATATTATAAAAGGCCTTAAACAGTTATATATCACAAAGGACTCGGACATAACTTGACAAATCTAAGGAAACATATAAATTATCTCTCTATATGTATGAGTCACTATAAACGTCATTCATTTTGATTTTCCTGTTTTTGGATTTACAGTTGGTATTCGTTTAAGGTCGCGATTGAGACATATTGTCTGACAGTCTCCAAACCACACTATCTCAGTATATCTTATCTGGGGATGGGGTCTGTCGGGAGGGGGGGGGGGGGGTTCAAGCGAGGATCCCTGCTTTTGAGAAAGTGTGTGAGAGAAAAATGATTTAATCAGGGTCACAAGTGGTACTCAATGTTGCATTATGAAACCTCCATGTATATGAGTTGTCTTTAGAATCTGTGTTGTAACACCCCAAAGAATGGGATAAAATTTTTTCCCAAAAAGAAGGAAATGTGGTATACAAATATCAAGATAGGAGCTTGTCCAAAATGGGAATAAGGTATACCAGTTACATTACAATGTGTAAATATATTGGTTTGAGGTTAACAACCTCCAATCTAATCCTTGGAGAACTAGATTACAATCGCATGTCATCCCAAACCATCCAAAAGGTTAACCATCTGCATAGTGTCCCAAAAGTTTCCTAAGCTTGCTTTACAAGCCAATCAAATCTTCTTGGTGGTCACGTCACTAGAACCTGAGATACATGTTGACACAAGCAAATGTTAGGCCAAAAAGTCTAGTAAGCATGAACAACTATAACGAACACTATATTTTAATTGAAAGCATCAATAACATTTAGTTGGGATTAACGAGGAAGAACCGTATCATCTTACAAGCATCATCTTAAATAAAGGTTGACCTGAGTGTCTACAATTGTAGATATCACCACAAGGCCCTGCACACTTAAAGACTACCTCCAATGCATTACTTCAAGCGACGAAGATCCTGCTGTCACCAAGACAGCACTTCCGAACTCAACCCTCCTAATGTCTACACAAAGGTTCATCTGAAACATACGATTGTAATTAGGGTTATTCATGTGATCAAAATAATAGGGCATGTTTTCTCTTAACCAAGGTCAAATTAATGGTCCAACAACTATACAAATCACGTTTACAAAATAAACCCCATTATGCTATGACCCCAAAATTAGGTCAATAATACCTCAAAATACACCATATAGAATTTTACGAATTCTTTAGTCAATCCTCATGAAATCTCTTTTAAAGCAACTATGATCAAGGGATAAACAATAAATATGTAATCATAAAGAGCAATTTAATTTTTATGCGTACAAGCCCTAAGATAAGATAAGATAACCAAATCACCAATTTATTGAATAACACATGAAATAAAGCTAGAAATGCAAGTAAGCTAAGCATATAGACATGTATCTAATTTTTACAAAGGATTTTATACCTACCCATTAGGTTTTTAGGGGAAAACCTAGAAAATAGCATAACCCTAAAAATGGAGTTTGGGGTGGGGGGGGGGTCTTGAATCTTGATCACTAACTTTGATTCCTTTCAAGAACACTAAATGAAATCTTGGATCATCAACAAAACCCCTCCATTAATACAACTCTTGGTTGGAAGTAAATGAGAAGGAAGATGGAAGATGGAGGATGGAGGTAGGTGAGGGAAAATGGAAAAGTAACGAGGGTGATGATGAGGCAAAGAAGAAGGCAGCAGGTCAAGAGGAACTTGGCCGATGCATGAGGCCTTTCAGCCAATTCGGGCGACTTTCGTGCAGCTTAGGCCGCATGATACATGTTTTTGCTACTATTACCTACTATCTCAATTTGTCCCAGCCATCTACCAATAGCCCTCTACGCAACTTCCATGCGGGTTTAAGGGTGCCTTAAGCCTCCCCCTCCCAGGGAAATTTCAAGGCTTCCAGCGCCTCGGGCGGTTTCTACGCGGCTCGAACCGCATGGGGATCGCGTTACACATTAGATGTTATAGTCTTTTAGTGCATTCACCCGTTTAAATAGAGTCCAAGCCGGCTTTGCCACGGCTTTGGCTGCATGGCAACAACACCGACCCTCCAAGCATCTCCACCAAGAGTTAGGTTTGACCAAAACATCCCTTAAGCACTAAAATAGTTCATGAAATAGCTCCCGACTTTTAAAAGGTTAAAACAAAAAGCTCCTAGGAGCTCGAGATTAATGTTTAACGAAAAGGCGGGTGTTACATGTGTCACAATTAGGTCAAGTGTACCCATATAATATTGAGGCTCCAAGTGCCACTCTCGTAACAATATTAATAGTGCAAAACAAAAGGATCAGTCCTTCTATGAGGAGCTAGATTGTTGGTGTCTTCTTTTTGGGGTATTTTATGATGATCATCTACATTGAGACACGACCTCATTCTGTCTAGAAGAAGTTACTTAGGTTTAGGTCGAGAGGATGGAATCTTCCAATAATAGTTAGCAGTACTGAACAAATGAGTCATCGAAACAGAAGTTCATAAAGATGCATGGTGTTGCATCCTTTAGACCTTTTGGATGAGTTTGATGGTTTAACTTTATTGTCATACAAAGTATTGCACAAAATTTGAGCATGCAAAACTTTATGATTGTTATTTTGGTTTTTATATAACCAAATCAAATAAACACACCAAATATATTCCAATTTTATGTTGACTTTTTTTCTACCTCTTAATTCTTGAAAATGCTAGACTAATAAACCTTATTACAAGGTCTGAATGTTGAAAATGTTATGTTTGGATGTTGCATATGTATTCAAATTTCTGCTTATAGAGATTGACATCTATTGTAATCGACTCGACTGAAGAGCCTTGGGTCAATAGCATCATGTAAACTTACATATCTATTGTAACCTTGCTTTTTCTTTAACATGTGTACAACTGTTGTTTTATTTTTATTTTTATTTTTCTTAGAGAGATATATAAATAGTGTTTTTTATGGAAAATATTTTATATGAGTTAATTCTTATTTTATTAAAAAATATTGGCATGTTTAAAATCAAATTCATGCATTTAATCATTTATCGTAAATATCATTATGATTTTTCGAGAAACATCTTTTTGGAATATTCTCATCTGTTGATGTAATGTTAACATCTAAGGAAGTCATTGAAAAGAATTCCTCTACTCATGAACCATAAACTTCAGCTTTAAAATTACAGTAGCAACCAAAAATAAAATTCGCAACTTGTATTCCATTTGCAATTAAAAAACTATAACATCAGTCAGTAATCATATGCGTCTTGGCCAATTTGCTTGCACCTCAATTAGTCTCAAGACTCCTAAAAAATTAGAACAGGTAGCTATCAATCTTTTTTAAACTAGGAAACATGTTGCTTAAATGTATTCAAAATGTGTATTCGGTTATATTGTACGGGTATACAATTAGCATTGAAGAAAAAAAAGTTAAAAATGAAACATGATTGCCATTTTAAGTTCCTGACTTTAATCGAGATGCACACAACAACATCCCGTAGATACCTTACTAGAATATATTAAACAAATGTTAAAAAAATTTGAACTTTAACTATTAGAATTTGAAATTAACTAGAAGGTACTCGCGCAATGCGGCGAAATACATCTCGATTTTAATATTTTGTTTTATTATGTCATCTGCCAATGTTATAATACATGAGTTTTATGTGGTTTGGAGAAAAACGATAATGTTTTTATTTTTGAATAAAATATAAATTTGAAGATATCTTAAAATTTTATAAAAAATATATATCGATATTAGTATCAAATTAACTATTTAAAGGTTCTTGTTTTGTTGTATAATTTCTTTAATTCAAATTTTTTATTATAATTTAAGTTTAATAACGAAGTAATTATTTTTAATTTAATAATATAATTTTTTATAAAGATAACAATTAAATATTTTGTTAGAACATAATGATTATCCTAATTATATTTTAGATTTTTTATATTTAAAATAAAATGTTTATCCAGTATTTGATTATGTTTATCAGCAGTTAGTTACACGAATTCAAACATAAAGCTTTAATAAGTTGTACTTATGTATTATTTACTTGTAATCTTGAGTTTTAAGTAATATATATAAATAAACAATAATTCAATCACATATAAAAAATAATGTTTAAGAATAGTATAGATAAAGATAAAATGGGATTGGATGGAGTTTATAACTCATTTGGAGTTGACAAAACGTTAGATTCTTATCTTGTCAACCATATATTTGTTTCAAACAGAAGACGAAAATTTATTATTAAATTATTCTTTTCAAGTTCATCTTCTTATCTTTTTCTTTCTAAGTCTTACAAATTCTTTGATCTCTTCACCAAACAAAACTACAAAATTTTATTTATGAACTGGATGTGTATATATATATATATTTTTGTTTTTCGTCTATTTATAAAAGATACAAAATTACCCTTCTAATTTTGTTTGACTAGTCAAAGTCACAATCTTTGATTAGTCAAAGGTGCAATTCTTAACCAATCTAGATAATTCTTGACCAATCTTGATTTTAATATTTCGTTTTATTCCGTTTTTGTAAATGTTTTAATATGGTTTTGAGAAAAAGAGATAATATTTTTATTTTTGAATAAAATATAAATTTAAAAATATCATAAAATTTTAAAAATAAATATATCAATATTAATATCAAATTAACTATTTAAAAG
>NC_037544.1:30836327-30841966 GCF_001531365.2 Cynara cardunculus var. scolymus | reverse complement strand
TAAAATCCTCATAACCACATGTGAATATATACACAATTCATATACATATACACAATACATATATATATATATATATATATATATATATATATATATAATCATATGTAAACATGTATAGGATGACATACACCCCCCTCCCTCTTTCTTCCAGAAAACCATGCATTATTGTGTAATAACTCCATTTCGTCCAAGAAATCAAAGTGCCAATTTGAGAACAAAGAAAATTAAAAAAACATTCATTTTTATATAATTCATATTCTTATCATGATTGAAATTCTTAGGTACTGTTTGGTAGTTGCTGAATGGTTTGATACATAATGATTAAGTTGTCAGAATGATTAAGAGGCTCTCATGATATAGTGCAAAATAAAATATAATTATTTGGTAATTGTTTACAATGAAATTAGGACGCTTAATGGTTAAGGAAGACTTAGGTGCGTTTGGTTCACAGATTCTAGAGGAATCTGAAGAAATTGGAATGTTGAATTCCTTTGATTAGATTCATTTCCTTCGTTTGGTTCATTCTTTTCAGGGGAAGGAATATTCAGATTCCTATGAATTCCATGGATAAAGGATTTTAACATTCTTTATCAACTATATGGTATTTTGATGGAATGAAATCTCTTTCATTATACCGAATATGCCCTTAACCTAATATATTATAATCTCATAAAGCTCAATATCACCATCGTCGACCACCTCTCGACCACTATTGATCTGAACCACTGCCGACCACCACCACCAACTACCACCGATCTGAACCACCACCGACTACCACCGATCTGAACCACCATCGACTACCACCGATCTAAACCACCGCCGACCACCACCATCGATCTGAACCACCACCGACCACCGCTGATCTGAACCACCATCGTCGACCACCGCCGATCTGAACCACCACCGTCGACCACCTCCACCACCACTGACTACCACCGATCTGAACCACCCCCACTGCCGATTACCATCGATTTGAACCACCACGACCACCATTGATTTGAACCATCGCTGACTACCACCACCGACTACTGCCGATCTGAGCCACCACTGATCTGATTCACCATCAATCTGAACCACCGCTGATAATCACCATCTGAACCACCGTGCACCACCACCGATCTAAACCACGCTGACCACCACCACCAACTACCACCGATTTGAACCATCTCGACCACCGCCGACCACCACCGATCCGAACCACCGTCGACCACCACCATCGACTACCACCGATCTAAAATACCGTCGACCACCACCACCGACTACCACCGATCTGAACCACCGCCGACCACCGTCGACCACCATCACCACCGACTACCACCGATCTGAACCACTCCCACTGCCGACTACCACCGATCTGAACCACCACCGACGACCATTGATCTGAACCATCGCCGACCACCACCACTGACTACCGCCGATCCGAGCCACCACTGATCTGATTCACCGTCAATCTGAACCACCGCCGATAATCGCCATCTGAACCACTATGGACCACCATCGATCTAAACCATGCTGAACACCACCACCGACTACCATCGATCTGAACCATCGTCGACCACCACCAACCAACACCGATCTGAACCACCATCGACCACCACCACCGACTACCATCGATCTGAAATACCGTCGACCACCATCACCGACTACCATCGATCTGAGCCACCACTAATCTGATTCGTCGTCAATCTGAACCTCCGACGATAACCGCCATCTGAACCACCATGGACCACCACCGATCTGAACCACTGTCGACCATCGTCATCTGAACCACCACGGACCACCATCGATCTGAACCACCGCCAACTATTACCGATCTAAAGCACCGTCGATCTATACCACCATTGACCATCATCGATATGATCCATCGCCAATCTGAACCACATCTGACCATCGTCACCTGAACCACAACGGACCACCATCGATCTATATCACTGCCAACCACCGACGACTACCATTGATTTGAATCACCGTCGGACACCGCCGACCACCACCGATTTTTGAACAACCACCGCCACCACCGCCTATCTGAACCACAGCTGACCACCTCCATCTAAACCCCTACAGACCACCATCGATCTGAATCACTGCGGACCACCACCATCTGAACCACTGTGGACCACCACCGATCTGAACCACTGCCGACCACTGTTGATTTAGTAATGTCGTTTGGCTTATGATTATATTTGGGTTGTGTATTTTATATTGTTTTACATATTAAATAATTATTTTATTGAAGTATTTTTGGTTTTAAAAAAACTAAAATTTTCAAAAAAGGGCATTTTGGTCATTTACCAAAATTTTATTTCAATTGTAAAACTACATTATGTGAACCAAACAGAAAGATTCCAATTTCTTAACAGATTCTATTCCAAAGTCTGCCAACCAAACATGTGATCAAACCTGACAACATTCCATTCCAATTCCTTCAAAGTCAAATTCCTTTAACTGATTCCATTCCATCCAAAAACATTCTGCGAACCAAACGCCACCTTAGGATACAAAATCATTCAAAGGGTTTCAGAACCATTAAGAGATAAAAAAATTACCAAACAAGATTCACATTTTAATGATTCAGAGACTGCCTTTTAATAGAACTATTAAGAGATAAACAAAGAACCTCTTCAATTTTATTTAAAAATAAATACTTGTATTTTTAAGATATTAAAATACACGATTTTGAAGAGAGGGTGAGAGATTATGGAATTTTGACAACTTTCTTAGTTCAAATTATTGGTCAAAATCCCCTATTTACCCCTTAAACTTTTTATAAGATTATTGTTGCGAGATTTATATGAAGATAAACCTCTCGAACTGTTAGTAAATGGAGACTCGCGTAAGTATATATACACTTGTTAATCCACTGTCGTCATAAACAAGTAATAAAAACGCTAAGATACCGAGTAGTCGATCCACAGGGACAGGAAAATCCAAACTTCCTTAAGTCAGACGAAAAAATAATTTCAGATGGTGGAATAGAAGAAATGTTTTTGGTTTAGTGAATCATAACTACTAATGCGAATAATTAATTAAAAAGGAAGCAAGGGTGTAGGGACCAGTTTAAGATTTTTAAGCAAACAAATGAAATAGAATTTCGTAATTAATAACTCATCTTTATCCACCCATCAGTTTGTGTAAGGTACTCTCTCGAGGTAAAGAAAGACACGTATCCAAGGACCGATTCTAATGTTTCCATAATAAAATTAGTACTGACAGTGACATAATATATCCCTTTGTATAAGTTGTAAGGAATGAAAACAAGTCTCTTTGGTTCTAAGTAACTCTATCGAGTATACCTCCGTATTATTCAAGTTCATGCGTTCAGGATGACTTATCTCTAAGTCCATCAAATTTTAACATTTTAACAATGATCAACTTGTGAAAAGATTTGTCATTTTTATCAATATAACCTTGAATAAATGGTTGGAAAGATTTGTTATTAATTAACAAATTTCTACCATCAAAATCGGCTTCTTATCTTAATATTACCCTACACCCAAGCTAAGTTTGTCAGTCTATCATTGCTTTTGATCCTTGCATTTTGAAAATATTAAAATCTAGAAAACTAATTTTGCCGGAAAGAAATTTGACAACAACTAAGATAAACTATAAAAGTGACGGTAAATCGAGAGTGCGATAAATAAAAATGAAAATGAGTACAAGAAATATAAACTAAAGTTACGATGACTAATAAACATGATAAAAATAATTTAAACTAAAATTACGATGACTAAATAAAAATTTACAATAATTAAAAACGAGTATTTAAATTACGTTAATGTAACGACGATATATAAATAACAATAAATGAAATAAAGCGGTAAAGAACGATTAATAAAAGATTAAAGGTAAATACTTATATATATATATATATATATATATATATATAGTGTTGGTCCCGTTAGGGTCTACAAGATGTGTATAACAGTTTGTAGACCGGGGGGGATGAATACAAACACAATATTTTCAAATTTAAAATATATATTGACAACAGAAGATCAATACATATTTTACAAGATTGTTTGCGGAAAGATAAGGTAAGAAAAACCTATCTAAACAATCTAAAGTTTACACACTTAATCCTAGAAAATAAGAATAGATTTGTTGTTAAAGAAATAGAAGAAAGTAAGTTCTATATGGAATAGAACTTGTTTAGAATACAATGAAAGGGATTCTAACTTACTCTTAGATAAGCGTATTTTGTTCTTAGATGTGTGTTCTGTTACTTAAGCATAAGAAAGCTCAGAGTAAGGTTTTTTAGTAAGAGTATCTCTGCATGGAGATAGAACATATCTATTTATACCCATTGTATTAAATGCGCATTAAATGAACGTCGTAGGGTTAGATAGCGTGTCAAGCCTTAAGGGGAATGCTTGTTCTTTGCAACAGTGAATAGTACAAAAGCCTATTCATCTATTCATGAGCAGACATCCTTTCATAAAATTGGTGGGTAATAGAGTCAACTAATCGGCTCCGTACCGTACTAACGTTTAGAAAGGATATGGGTTTGTTCTTTGTGTGTATAAGGACAAGACAACAACAATCGTGCTCAACAAGCTTCTTTTGATCGCTGACTGCTGGAATAACCTGAAGGTTTCTTCAGCATTCGCTGAGGCTTGAGTAGTATTCACACATATGTAAACAGACTTGTAATCACTGAATACCGCTTCCGATCACGTACTCGTCAGTCTCTAATCTTCAGTTTCAGTCTTCGCCTTTCGCTAAAGGTTCTTTGGGGTGAGTGTTGTCTTCTTGAAGTATCGCTGTCAATGATTGGATTTACAATACAAGTTCTTCAGCGATCACTGAACAAACTCGGTGATGATCGTTGGAACTGAAAAACAGAAACATAAATACTTCGCATAGGATACAAGAGATTATCATCAACTCAAATGAGAGAGAGGATCAACATATAAATTTAACAATATATATATATATATATATATATATATATATATATAGGGGCTTATTCAAGGGAGAACTGAATTGTTTGTGGTAACTGTGAGAACCAATCTCAACCAATCATTTTAATATCTTAATTATACAATTAAAATCAAAATAAAAGGGTATGTTAGTCAATTCCTAATATAAATTTAAATTTAAAATTTTTAAATGCAACCGTTTCAAATAAAATAAATTAATCTTGATTTACATTCCTAAAATAAAATATTAATATGATTTAGTAAAATAATTTAAAAAATAATAATCCGTTTATGTAATCATGTTCATGATTCTGATGGATCACATGAAATCACACATATTTTTGATGTGCAAACTTGTGATACATTATTAAATGGTCCTTGTATATGTTTGAATCCATGTTTTCAGAATACTTCTTACTGTCTACTCTGTATTGGTTTTATCTTCTTGTTTTGATTCTGGAAATCTTTAATATCTACAATTATGTGTATCTTCTTGTGGTACTGTGTATATAAAGACAGTATATACATGTGCAAACTTGTGGTATATTAATAAATGGTAAATTTATATGTTTGAATTCATRTTTACAACTATTGATCAARYAGAACAGGGCTTATCAATATCACCAGGTGGTACTAATTGAATACTCAAGTTCCATCTCTCTATGTTAAGATTGTCTAGCAAAACAAAACCTCAGCAGGTAGCACAAATTGAAGACAAAT
>NC_037544.1:30809375-30835067 GCF_001531365.2 Cynara cardunculus var. scolymus | reverse complement strand
ATATATATTTGGGATCATATGAGACCAAGGCTTTTTCGTGAGACCTGTAAGACCAATTCTCAACCCTTGGATTAGATTTACAATCTCAATATTCATAATCACAAAATTGCCACGAGATTTCTCAATAATTACAAAATTGCCACCGTGCAATTTTAGACCATTAGATCGTTAGCTTATAAAGTTGATCAAAGAATATAAATTGGTCTCACGAGTCTCACGAAAAACTATTGGTCTCACGTGAATCCAACCCTATATATATATATATATATACATATATATATATATATATATATATAAAAGGAAAGAGAATTGAGCATTTCCATGGAACTTGTCCAAGGCTTTTACAAAAGGAAAGTGATGCTCTCTTTGGTTTATCAAGAGGCATCAATTCGCCAACTTGCCTAAATTTTATCCATTTCAAAAAATTTCCAAACAGGTGTTGCAGCATGCCCACAACACTACTTCAACATCATTTCTTTAAATTACAAAAAAAATCTAAAAATCAAAGTTTAAACAGAATATTTACGATCTTATTTTTCACTTATCATGATATTAACAAAAGTGAGATTTTTAGTTAAAAGTACTTGATATTTGGATTTTTAGGGAATTAAAGGAAGCAAAAAACTATTAAAAAGTGATGGAAAACACCAATTAAATTGATGTTTATCAATTACAATTCCTCAAGTAGGATTCGAACCTACGACTAACCGGTTAAAACCCGACCGCTCTACCACAAGGGACAAACCCCATAAATTTTTTCAAATGGTGACTCCATTTGACTATAAGAAACAAGTATAAGGATTTTTCAAAAAAATCATCATTAGTTTAATGGTTAGTTCATTATTTTTCATATGTGAGGTTATGTATTCAAGTTTTTTATTGCAAATTTTTTAGTATCATAATAATTTGAAACCAAAAGCTAAAAACTAATAAAATGACATTAAAGCGATTCAAACTCGGATTTGGGGTTAAAGAAAAGCCTTGTAAACGAACTATAGCAAGAGAAATTTTTGTTCTCATTGTAGTTTCAAAATATATATGGTGACACACAACAAATTGATACAATGGCACACAACAAATTTACACTACGATAGAGGAAAGAAACGGTGGCACATGCCACCTTTGACACCCCTTTGGGTCCGTCCATGTCCACCACTAAGCGACTGAGGAACAACGGTTAAAAGCATTTCCAAATAGATTCTCTAAGATATCTTTAAAATAAAAAATTCGAATTCAAAATCTTTAAACAAAATTAAATTTAACTCCAACAAGTTCTCCATTTTGGAAATTACAATATTGATTGTATTATTATATGGTAATAATTTTCTGGGAATTATTCAAATTTGGAAAATTCTACACTATCTCTCATACTTCCTCCATTTTAGAGAAAAAGTTCGGAGAATCTATTGAAGCACAAAAACTTACTCAAAATCCTTAAGATCTTCATTTTCTTATTTTAAAGAATCTGTTAAAAATGTTTTAAATCATTCGATGACTTTTTACTTTTATTTCATCTGTTTTCCACTAATTCTACTTTAACAAAAACCCATTTTCAAAAACATCATTAATGCATCCAACCTTTCAAAAAGCTTTTTGTGTTTACTAATAACTTTTTTATAAACATATGTATCTTATCTATATCTATTTAAAATGTTGAGTAAATCACACCTTAGGTCCTTGTGATGTGCTCATAATCTAGATGTGGTCATTCTTTCAAAATAATTACGTTAAGCATCCTTGTGGTTTGCATCTTCTTATGAACTAGGTCTCTATCTCTAACGGAGTTAACTTCAATCCGTTAACTCATGGAAGATTTAGTCATTTGATGTATTAATGAAACAAAAAACTTTCAAAAACACCAATAATACCATGTCATCTGTTTCTAGATATGCTGAAAGTCAACCGACACAATTGAAGCCGACCGACCATAATTGGATATCCAATTGTAATTGGATCAGACCGGATTTATATATAACTATTGAAACGTGATTTTCTTTTTCATAATAACAAAAATTATTTATCCTAACGAACAAATTTATCCTCAACTGATAATGTCTCCAAACCTTTAAGGCAAAAATAATAGCTGCAAGTTCCAAATCATGAATATGATATTGTTTTTCATCATCTTTCAGTTGTTTGGAAGTATAAGCAATAACTTTTTCTCGTTGCATCAGAAGACAACCCAGACCTAACTTTGAATCATCACTGTAAACCATAAAATTTTCTGACCCTTCAGGTAATGACAATATTGGAGTGCTGCATAATCTGTCTTTTAATAACTGGAAGGCCTTTACTTGATCTTCTCCCCATTCATACTTTATACTCTTTCTTGTCAATTTAGTCAGCAGTGCCGCGATACGAGAGAAATCTTGTATAAATTTTCGATAATATCCAACTAGAGAAAGCTTTGGATTTCTGTGGGCATTCATGGTGTTTCCCATCTTTCAATAGCTTCATTTTTTACTAGATCAACTTTTATACATGCTTTTGAAAATATGTGACCCAAGAATTAAACTTCTCTTAACCAGAATTCACATTCCAATAAATTAGCATATAAATGTTCCATCTTCAAAAGTTCAAGAATCAAACGAAGATGCTCGGCATATTCTAACTCCAACCGAGAGTAAATAAGAATATCATCGATAAAAACAATAACAAATTCGTGAAGATATTCATTACATACTGTATTCATTAAATCCATAAAAGCGTCTGGAGCATTAGTCAAACCAAACGGCATGACCAGAAACTCATGATGCCCATACCTGGTATGGAAAACAGTTTTGGCTATATCTTCATCCCGAACTTTTAGTTGATGATATCACGATCGTAAATCAATTTTTAGAGAAAAAGCTTGTGCGAACTAATTAATCAACCAAATCATCGATTCTAGGTAGAGGATATTTATTCTTTATTGTTAACTTGTTCAATTCTCGATAATCAATACACATCCTCATCGACCCATCTTTCTTCTTAAGAAATAGAACTGGGGCACCCCAAGGAGATGTGCTAGGTCTGATGAAACCTTTATCAAGTAACTCTTTCAACAGTGTCATCAACTCTTTCAACTCAGATGGTGTTAGACGATATGGTGCTCTATCTACCGGTGCCGCTCCCGATGTTAAATCAATTCGGAACTCGATTGACCGATCAGGAGGTAAACTGGACAATTCATTTAAGAATACTTCTGGATACTCACAAACTACTGGAAGAAAATCATGTTTACCTTTTTCTTTCTTAAAATCAACCACATAAGCTAGGAAATTTTGACACCCTTTTTTAATACATTTTCGGGCTTTTAGAACAAAAATCAGGCTTGTATGATAATCCCGTCCATCACCAGAAATCACGATTGGCCCCTTCCCTGGCAGGTCAATACGTATTATCTTCTTGTTACATACAATGTTGGCCTAATTTTCTGAAAACTAATCCATTCCTACTACAACATCAAATTCTCTTATCGGCATAGGCATAATCGGATTGGCATAACACACCCCTTTATTTCTACTTGACAATCATTATACACCTTGGTAACAGAAACTTGACTATCATTAGTAGTATCAATTACTAATGCACAGTCTAAGGGTACAAATTTCAAATATAAATATCTAGCAAATAATGGCGACACAAAAGAATAGTTTGCACTTAAATCAAATAGCACCTTAGCATATATGGTGTTTATAAGAAACATATCTGTTACCACATCTGGAACTTCCCCCGCTTCCTCTCTAGACATCTGGAAGAATCGTCCTTTTGTCTTTTCTGGTTCACCCCTTTTGATACCCCCACGGTTACTTTGAGTATTCCACCAAAATATGATTTTAGATTCTTTAACTGAGGAGAGTATGTTTTAATGTGATTTGGGGAATCACAATGATAACAACATTGGGCCATCTAACAGTCTCTGGAGATATGCCCCGACTTCCCACATCTAAAATAAACTCTTTGATCAATATTACAATCACCCTGGTGAACACGGTGACATCTCGGGCAAGTTTTTTCACTGAATCTTTGAATTGGACGATTTTCAGATTTCACACACTTAGGTCTCCAGAATTCGGTTGAAGATCCCTCTCATTTCCTCTTTTCTACTACCTTTTCTCCCACTTGTCTATACTTATTTCTTTTAGTGTTTTCAGCTGCGTCAACAACAAATGTGAAGGTAACGGGACCCATCGCAATCACAAACTCTCTAATAGGGGGTTTTAATCCCCAAATATATCATTCAATCTTGCAGGATTATGAGGATATGTAATGTTTTGCAAATCTAGAGTGTTCAATAAATCTCTATGTATATTCCCATACCGTCAGATTCCCTTGTTCCAATTTTAGAAATTCCTCCTCTAGTTGCCTCACTGTCGCTTTAGGGCAGAACTGTTCTTTAAACCTATCTGTAAACTCCGTCCATGACATTTTTTTTGTAAAATGTTTGGTTTAGACAATGATTCGACTTCCCACCAATATAGAGCATTAGATTTGGGCATGGAAACACCAAATCTAACTCAATCTTCATATAAACATTTACGAGTATTAAAAACCTACTCAATCTCTTTTAGACAACACATAGCTTTATCTGGTCTCTCTCACCAGAAAAAGTCGGAGGTTTACATGTCAGAAACATTTTAATGTCACCTATTCTTTCATTAGAAGTATGGACTTGATGATTTATTTCCATTCTTTCAGTTTCTACTCGAGCAGGTATTTCTAATATAAAAGTTAAAGTATTTCGGAGCTTACTCATCTCCTCTGCAAGCATATACCAAGTATCGTACTACGAATGTTGAGTCTGCTCCCTATTCACAAATCTGGTTCTTTCCTGTTCCTCCTTAACTCCCCTTATTCTTGATAAATCTCAGGAAGAATAATTCGTCCTCTTCTTCGACCTCTACCTCTGCCCCTGCCTCTACATCTCCTTTTACCACGACCATCAGGTAGATTTTCTTGAATATTCTCAGGAGAGCTATCTCTTTCTTCCGGGTTTATCAATGCAATCCTTTCAGACCTTCTTGAATGACTTGCCATATGATAATTCATAAAATTTAATATCCACATAATCACATTCCCAAATATAATAAGGTGTTCAAGCACAAATATGTTTATGTAAACCTAGGATTATACTGGCCAGTTGTAATTTGAATTTACGTTACATATCATTCTTTTAACTCATTATATTTATTCCCAAAGGTTCTACAAATGTCAGGGACCCTTAATATGCAAAATAATATAGTTTAAGTCTAGACATCATGTTGAATACCTAAATCTCTTAAACTCAGGCTCTGATACCAAACTTGTAACACCCTAATTCATATTTGCATAAAACACATATATTCCATATAATAGGAATTACAAATATACACATTGGTCCTAGAAGTACACATATGGCTACATGCAAAAGTAGCCACAATTTTTTTGCTCATCTAAAGTACATGATTTTCATATCACATACTCTCAAGTACATGCACATATTCAGCTCCCGAAAGTTCCACAAATGTAAAGCAATAATAATTCCCATCACATCTTCCCCTTCCCTTTACCTTCAATCGGCGCTGGACCTGTAACGCATATTTCTGAAAACAAAAACGAGGGTTTGACCATAAGCTCTAGTGAGTAACTCCCTTTAATTGCTATTATATGATAAGAATCACCAAAACATCTTTTGGACAATCCATCGTTAAATAAATAATAAAAATATCATTTATTGCATCAAACCTCATTTTATCTCACCATATACGCGAGATAATAATTTCCTCACATTACAAAATAAAATCACCCATTTCCTCACATTAGACAAATGCAATAACATATTATGTCACATTAAACATATGAAACACCAATTTGTCGCATAATTTAGATGCGATAACATAGCTTTTACGTACATAATGCGATAAACCAACTCATCACATCCAACACATGCGATAAACCAACTTCTCGCATCACATTGATGCGAGCATCCCCCTTTGTCGCATCTTAATGACATGATAACCACAATCTCCTCGCACCCTTCAAATGAGATAACATCATTTTGTCGCATCCCAAGGATGTGATAAACACAACACTTTGAATTCATATCAAACTTATCGCATCAAGCACATGCGATAAAGTTGAACCCCCTCGCATCATACAGATGCAATAACAATAATCCCATAATCAACAGATAACCATTTCGAAAAATTGATTATGTCACCCTTATCTCAGTATACCCAGCTCCTAATTATGCCACACTTATTACAAAAATATACACAACTCCTGATTATGCCACTCTTATTACAAATTATACCTAGCTCCTGATTTTGCCACCCTTATTACAAAATATACCTAGCTCCAGATTACGCCACTCTTATTACAATCCGTTAATAATAATATATCAAAACCCAAAACTATTCTAATAGATAACATATATTCATATTCAAAATACCCAAGTATGAAACCATACGGTTTCTTCACCAAAAGCAAATCAAATGATACTTTTAAAGTAAAACTCATCTTGAAATCACACGTAGATTGCAGATATAAAACAACCACCAAATTCATATATGAATACACAAGCTTTCTTCTTCCTTTTCTGTTTTTGTTCGAACCTCGTAGCCAAGAAACACATCAACTTTTCTTTCAATTTTCTTATCTCTTATAAAGCAAAACCCAAAATTATAAAAAAAAAAAAATCACATACATAAACATTTTAAAAAGAGAGTCGGTGAGAAGAGAGTTATTTCAAGTAAATTTCCAAAACACACCCCAAAACTTTCAACACTTATTCAAAACAACCCCAAACTTTTAACAACAAATCAGATTATCACAAAATATTGGGGGTGATTTGCATTAGATCTTCTTGTTCTTATTTAAAAAGTAGAAAATGAGCAAAATACCTCTTATGTGAGAATCATGTGACTCCATTTAACGATGCCTCTTAACGGCCGTTAGCCCATGTACCTGTGATAACCGGGATTTAAGACAGCCGCAGTTGAGGTAATTTTTATGTGATTATTATGTGAATGTGTGGTAGTATGCATATTTATTTATGATATTGATTTTATGCATGGATGACATATGTATACATATAACTTAATGTGCATACATGGAATTATGCTTATAATAGGAAGCATTAATATAAATGTGATATGCATTCTTGGGAGAAAAAGGAGGAGAGGTTTTAAATATTAAACCTCCACCGTCTTGTGAGTTTTATAATATTAAAACTTCACACCGTCTTTGATAAATATATATATATATATATATATGGGAGCGATCAAATGCAAACCACTTAATTTGTACAAACCGTGCAAACTTCATTCAACCAATCATAATTTTTCATTTTGTTCATTTTTTTGTAATTATGAGAGGTTGATTAATCATTTTTATTGTGNTGAAACAACTTCATCAAAAAAAGTATTATATGAAACAATTTCACAAGATTAAACAATTTCATGAAAAAATTTCATAAGATTAAACAATGAAATCGACAGATGAAGGTGGTTTGCACGGTTTACACAAATGAGAACGGTTTTCATATGATCACTCCTATATATATATATATATTTATATATATATATATGAGAGGTTTAAATATTAAACCTCCACCGCCTTGTGAGTTTTATAATATTAAAACTTCACACCGCCTTTGATAAATATATATATATATATATATATATTAAAGAGATAAGATCAATCTTATCTAATTTTTATTTTCTGGTTAAAAGAAAAAGGGTAGTGGCGGTGAATGGGTGTTCTAAAGAGAAAACTTGCATAAAAAGTGATTTGAAGAATCTGTGATTATTAGAAGAAATTGTTGTGCGATTAATCTTCAAACCTGTGTATACAAGGTAAGTTTTGTTATTTAAATTCTTATGTGTTGATATTTGAAATATATGGATTTTAGTAGATGATTTTACAGATAAAAAGGAAAACTGTTTTAGTAGTTGGGTTGAGTTTATGAATCCGGGTTTTGAAATTGTTTTTGAATTATAAAGAAGATTCTGCTTCTTTTAAACAGTTGAAGATGATATCCTATTTTTAAGAATTAAAGGGTTTTGAGTTTGGAAAATTTTATATTAAAGAAACTGTTGGTTCTTGAGTTGTAAGTTTTGGTATAAAACTGGTTTGGAACGAATATTGGTTAAAACAATAGATGATGTTTCCTCAGGACGGTTGTGACTTCGGCCTGTCTTGATTGGAAATAGTCTGTAGATTTTAATGAAATAATAAGGGTGTCATATCAAGGAGAGGTGTACCTTGGGATAAGGGTGACATATCAAGGAGAGATGTACATTTGGATATAAGGGTGACATTTGTATGTGTGATTATTAATATAGCTCTTACTGTTATATCCCTTAAGATTGCAATTGTTTTGGGTACTTATTTCTTTGTGATTTGAAGACTCAGGAATGTTGCTCATATTAGAAATAATAGTAATGTTGTTATTGAGAAGGAGAAAATTTGGCTTATGGCCAGAGGTTTTGGATAACCATGCTTTTGACTAAAAGTGTAAGAGTTATGAGAAATCAGAGAGGCTCTGGTTGTTTCTTGAAAGAAACCAGAGGAGCTCTAATCATTCCTCGAGTAGAACCAGAGGGGCTCTGGTTAATCTCTTTTATGATAAAAGTCCTTATTTTCAAACTCCTATCTGGACTAGAGGCTCTGCATAATTATTGTATCTCAAAATTATTCATAGAACTTCTTGCTCTTATTTAAACTTAAAAAATTATTTATATGAAATGACTTTAGCAAAGCAGGATGAGCCAGAGGAGCTATGGTTGGTCTTCATAGTTAAACTAGAGGAGCTCTGGTTGGTCTTTGCATTTGAACCAGAAGTTCTGGTTAGTAGGACTAGATGCTCTGGTCATATATAAGTTTTCAATTTATACTCTTTATATACTTGGACAATATTTGTATTCATTCTATATTCATGACTTCGTAAATATATGAATGATTAAATTGAGAGGAGCTCTGGTTGGTAGGACCAGAAGCTCTGGTCTTTAGAACCACTGGGGCTCTAGCCCTGTTGTTTTATAAATAAATTATTCTCAAGACAAGATCTGGTTTTTAGAACCAGAGGGGCGCTGATCAAGGTGATCTATGACAATTTGTTTTTGTTTATATGAAAAGTTGATTTTAAATAATATTTTGGTGATCTTCACCCTGCAAATACAAGGAAAATGGGGTCTTACTAGTCCTTCAGGTCTAACCCTTATTTTGTTCTTCAAATATGTATTGCAGGAACAACTGAGTACCATGATAATAATGGGAAAGGAAAAATGTAATTTGTTTCCCAATGTGCATATCTATGTGAAGATCAGCCTGTGGATGTGTTTAGTTTTGAAGTTGTATGTTATGTAGTACAAGAACTTGTATTTTGGAATTTTTGGATTGTGTACTTTGTACTTTAGTTTCTTGTACTATGGGACCTAAGTGGTGTAATTCATGTATTTCCTTGAATGAATTATGTGTTATATGCAATGTAAGATGTGGGGTGTTACAGAAGTGGTATCAGAGCCTGAGTTTAAGGGATTTAGGTATTCAAAGCATGATGCCTAGACTTAAACTGTTTCATTGCATATTAAGGGTCCCGGACATAGTTAGCACCATTGGAAATAAATATGATAAGTTAAGAGATCAGTGTTTAAGTTACATTCAAATTACATCTGGCCAATGTAATTATGAATCTACAGGTATATAACTGAGCCTGGACACTTTATTATATTTGGGAATGTGAATACGTGATTATTAACATTGAAATTTGCAGATGACTAGCCGATCACGAAGATCTGAAAGGATCACCCGCCCCAATCCTAATGATGTAGAGGATTCGCTTGTTGTTGCTCTTATTACTACATAAAAGGGTAGAGGCAGAGCTGGAAATAGAGGCACATGTCAAGGAAGAGGTCAACCCAGAGGCATAAATATTCAATCTATGACTCATGCTGATCATGGAGAATCTAACACTGAGAATGTTAATAAGAACAGATGCCCCAGCCAGAGTATGTAACTCGAGATATGTTAGTTAAGGGAATGGGAAAGTTAAGAGAAACATTGACATCCATTATGGGAATACTTGCCATAATTGAAACTAAAAGAGTTAAGATAAATCTATCTATTCCAGTCATAAACAACAAAGAGGGAGATATCAAAATATTTCTAACATGCAAACCTCCAACCTTTTTCGGAGAACGAGATCCAGTTAAAGCCATGTGCTGGATCAAAGAAATAAAGTATGTATTTAACATTATTAGATGCTTAGAGGCAGATAAAGTCAGTTTTGCTGTTTCTGTATTGAAGTCTAACGCACTGTTCTGGTGGGAAGTTGAATCTTTGGCCAGAACAGATATTTTGCAAATATTATCTTGGCTAGAGTTTGTGAACAGATTTAAAGAACAATTCTATCCTAAAGCAGCTGTAAGACAAATGGAGGAAGATTTCTTAAAACTAGAACAAGGTACAGGAACTGTTCGGGAATATACAAAGAAGTTCATTGAATATTCTCGATTTGCTGAGCAATATATCTCATCTGAATCAAGAAAAGTAGAAAGATAATTGGGGTTTAAAACAATCTATTCGAGAATTTGTGATTGCAATGAATCCTGCTACATTTTCTTTGACTATGGATGCAGCAGAGGTTACTAAGATGATTAAAAATAGGTAAGAAGAGGGAAAATTCACAGAAAAGAGAAAACAGGAAGGACCTTCAATAGGTTACCGAGGACCAAAATCTGTGAAATATGGTAATAAACCTGTTCAGAAATTTAATGGAAAAGCCTGTCTCCGATGTCATCAGATTCATCAAGGAGACTGTAAAACAGATTTAAGGAAATGTTATCAGTGTGGTGAGGCAGGTCACTTGTCAAGGAACTGCCCAATTTCTAAAAGATGTTTCAATTGCAATTCACTGGATCATCTTCGACCTAATTGCCCACAATTTAAGACTCCACAGTTGACTATGGGAAGTAATACCTCAAGTGCTCGCGGAAGACCGAACATAACCAAAGGAGGACAAGGAGGGGCACGAGGGAGATCATTTCAAATGACTAAGAATGAGGCCGAGACCACATCGGATGTAGTAACAGGTACATTTCTCGTAAATTCATTATATGCTAAGGTGTTATTTGATTCAGGTGTGAACTTTTCATTCGTATCACCTTCATTTGCTGAAATTGCATGCATAACTTCTGTGTCACTTGAGATAAATTAGTAGTTGACACTGTTAATGTATTCAATAACTGATTAGTATTGAGGGGTGTGAGTTACCAATCCGACTGTTTCCAATGCTGATGAAGGAATTTGATGTTGTGGTGGGAATGGATTGGTTGGTAGAAAATCAGGCCAGTATTGTCTGCAATAGAAAGATGATCAGAATTACCTTACCGGGTAGAGGGATAATTGTTATTTATGGTGATCGTCAGAATCATCATACCAGTCTTTTATCTGTATTAAAAGCCTGAAAGTGTATTCAGAAGAAGTGTCAGGGGTATTTGGCCTATACAATTGATGCAAATAAATAAAAAGGGAAGCAATAGCTGATTCTAATTGTTAATGAATATCTAGAAGTCTTTCCAGAAGACTTATCTGGTCTACCACCAGACAAAGCTGTTGAATTTATGATTAATCTTACACCTGGGGCAGCACCAATAGCTAAAGCGCCATACCGATTAGCTACATTACAACTAAAAAAATTGCTTATTCAGCTAAAGATCTGCTTGACAAAGAATTCATTAGACCCAACACTTCACCATGGGGAGCTCTAGTTCTTTTTGTTAAAAAGAAAAATGGGTCTATGCGGTTGTGTATAGATTATCGAGAGTTGAACAAATTGACGGTAAAAAATAAATATCCTTTACCAAGGATCGATGACTTTTTTGATCAACTGATGGGAGCTAGTTATTTCTATAAGATTGATTTAAGATCATGATACCATCAGCTCAAAGTCAGAGAAGAAGACATTGCCAAAACAACTTTCTGAACCAGGTACGGTCATCATGAAATTTTAGTTATGTCATTCAGCTTAACTAATGCTCCTGCAGCCTTTATGGATCTAATGAATTGGGTATGTAAAGAATATCTAGATGAATTCGTTATTGTATTTATTGATGATATTCTCATATACTCTAAAACTGAAGAACAATATGCAAAACATCTCCGTTTGATACTCGAACTTCTAAAAAGGGAAAAGTTGTATGCAAAGTTGTCCAAGTGTGAATTCTGGCTAAGATAAATTCAATTTCTGGGGCATTTCATATCAGAAGCAGGGGTAAAAGTGGATCCAGCTAAAATAGAGACAGTCGAGAAATGGGATGCACCAAGAACCCTTTCTGAAATCCGAAGCTTTCTAGGATTGGCAGGCTACTACCGTAAATTTATTCAAGATTTTTCCAAAATAGCTGTACTATTGACCAAATTGACTCGGAAAAATATCAATTTTCAATGGGAAGAAGAACAGCAAAAATCCTTCCAATTATTGAAAAATAGTCTTTTGCAGTGCCCTTGTATTGTCTTTACCAGATAGGTCAGAAGAATTTGTGGTTTACAGTGATGCTTCAAAACTTGGTTTGGGTTGTGTTTTGATGCAAAGAAGGAAAGTAATTTCATATGCATCCAGACAGCTAAAGGATCATGAGAAACAATATCCAACACATGATATGGAATTGGCAGCAGTGGTATTTGCATTGAAAATATGGAGGCATTATCTATTGGAAACAAAGTGCCAGATTTACACTGATCATAAGAGTCTTCAACATCTGGACAACCAGAAAGAGTTAAACATGTGGCAGCGTCGATGGATTGAACTAGTTAATGATTACGACTGTGAAATCCTTTATCATCCAGGAAAAGCCAACGTGGTAGCTGACGCTTTGCGCAGAAAGGAGAGGAGGATGGAACAATTAAAACTGTGGCAATGAGAATGAACTTAACTTCTGATCTTCATAAAGAAATTTTAAAATGTTAGAAGGAAGCTGTTAAAGAGGATCATATGAAGTCAGAAAGATTGGGTAAGATGATTTCCACCCTGCAACCGAATGATGAAGGAATTTTGTGCTTCCAAAGACGAATTTGGGTACCATGCTATGGAAATATTCGCGAAACTATTTTGAATGAAAGTCATAAGTCTCGCTATTCTGTTCATCCAGGCACCAATAAGATGTATAAAGATCTAAAACCTTTTTATTGGTAACCCAGATTAAAGAAAGACATAGCAAGGTATGTGAAACAATGCATAACATGCCTGCAAGTCAAGATTGAACACCAGAGACCCTATGAAAATCTTCATTCTTTGGAGATTCCTGTATGGAAATGGATCATATCACGATGGATTTTATCAAGGAATTACCCCGAATTCCAAAAGAATATAATGCAATATGGGTAATTGTGGATTGTTTATCTAAATATGCGTATTTTCTACAGATAAGGGAAGGTTATTCTTTAGAAAGGTTGGCTCAAATTTATATTAAGAAAATTGTAACCAGACATGGTGTTTCACTATCCATCATATCTGAAAGGTTTAAAAGTGGTACCCTTATCCCATGGTACCCTTCTCCTTGATATGCCACCTTTATATCATCATCAAAATATTTCACAAACAATTCCATATAGAATAGACCACAGTCAATGGAATATTATCAGTTCAAAATCACCTTTTATCAAAATTCTCACTTTATGATAAAAGTTAACAATTTTATAAATATTACACAAGTCAAAGTCCAAATCCGGTCAATCTAATCTTGGCCGAACTTCATCTCCGGTCAAGACTTGATTGGTTTAGTCAATCCGGACAATACTTCATCTTGTCCGATTAAATACTTAGACAAAATTTTCAACCCTTTTTGTCCGGATTACTAATCCAGACAACACTATGCATATTCGTCCGATTAAAATAAACTGGTCACCTTTAATCGTATTCATACTTCTCCGACCAATGTAATCAAGCGATTTATAAAGTTCAAATCTCATTAACTCTCTACATTGTACACACTATGTGCGATTTAGACTAAACCGGCAAAAAAGTGTTCGATTTATGAGTAAACCGCCCAACCCTTTTATCCGGTTTAAGGCCATATCGATTACTTTAGGCGATTTAACCTTAAACCGCTCACCCTTTGTCCGATTTAACTTAAAATCGCTCAACACTTATCCAAGTAAAACTTAAATCAGGTGTAAAGCTTTTTAAAACATAATTCAATATGAAATTCAATAAGTTCAAAACATTTTAATCACTCACCTTATGAATTTCCTTAGAAATCAGATGAATCTTTCTTCAAAATAAGTAATCCGGACAAAGCTTCTCTCAATTCACTTTCAGGTTCAAAATATGGCAAGAAGCTTTATTTGAAAACCTCACTTCCTATTTATACTCTTTCTAAAAAGAGCATGGCGGCTAAACCGCCACCAACCATGCATATATATCCAATCATGCACACCTGCACATATTTATGCATACATATAATCATGCATACTCACATATATACAATCTCATGCATGTATCCACATTATGCATATATATATATATTTATACTCAAGTCCTGCATACATATCATGCATATATATATATATATATCATATGCATCCCACAAATTTATTGCATACTCACTTATGCACATAATTTCACATATTTGCATGATCAATATAACAATTTATCATGCTGTCATATACTTATCTATCAAATAATCACATATATTAATTACCTTGGGTGATAACCAGAATCCAGTTATCACAGAACCATCCAGACTCTCGAAGATATGTTGAGAACTTGTGTTATTGACTTTGGGGGATCATGGGATCATTTGCCATTAATAGAGTTTGTTTATAATAATAGTTATCACTCCAACATCCAGGCGGCACCATATGAGGTTTTGTATGGACGTAAATGCCGAACGGCGTTATGTTGGAATGAGGTGGGTGAGAGACAGTTGACAGGTCCCAAAATTGTTCAAGTAACTTCTGAAAAGATTGAACAAATCCGTGAAAGAATCAAAACAGCTCAGGACCACCGAAAAAGTTATGCCGATAAACGTCGAAAACCAATTGAATTCTACGTGGGTGATTTTGTGATGCTAAAGGTTTCTCCATGGAAAGGTGTTATTAGATTTGGAAAGAAATGTAAGTTCAATCCGAGATATATTGGGCCATTCAAAATTAGCAAACGGATTGGACCAGTGGCTTATCAGTTAGAACTACCGGAAAAGCTCAGTTTAATTCACAACACTTTTCATGTGTCGAATTTGCAAAAATGTTTAGCTTATCCAAGTCTAGCAATACCGCTTCCAGAAGTTAAACTAGACAACAAACTGAACTTTGTGGAAACACCAGAAGCTGTAATTGACCAAAAAATCAGGGTGTTGTGGAACAAAGAAATTAGTTTGGTAAAAGTACAATGGTGTTTTCATAAAGGTTCAGAAGCAACCTGGGAGTTAGAATCTGAGATGAGAACCAGGTACCCATGGCTATTTAATTAAATGAATTCCGGGACGAAATTCTTTTGAGTGGTGGATAATGTGATAACTGGAATTTAAGACAGCCACAGTTGAGGTAATTTTTATGTGATTATTATGTCAATGTGTGGTAATATGCATATTTATTTATGATATTGATTCTATGCATGGATGATATATGTATAGGTATGACTTACTATGCATACATGGAATTATGCTTATAATAGAAAGCATTAAAATATAAACATGATATGCATTCTTGGGAGAAAAGGAGGAGAGGTTTTAACTATTAAACCTCCATCGCCTTGTGAGTTTTATAATATTAAAACTTCACACCGCCTTTGATAAAATATATATATTAAAGAGATGAGATCAATCTTATCTAATTTTTATTTTCTGGTTAAAAGAAAAAGGGTAGTGGCGGTGAGTGGGTGTTCTAGAGAGAAAACTTGCATAAAAAGTGATTTGAAGAATCTGTGATTATTAGAAGAAATTGTTGTGCGATTAATCTTCAAACCTGTGTATACAAGGTGAGTTTTGTTATTTAAATTCTTATGTGTTGATATTTGAAATATATGGATTTCAGAAGATGATTTTACAGAAAAAAGGGAAACTATTTTAGTAGTTGGGTTGAGTTTATGAATCTGGGTTTTGAAACTGTTTTTGAAATACAAAGAAGATTCTGCTTCTTTTAAACAGTTGAAGATGATATCCTATTTATATGGATTAAAGGGTTTTGAGTTTGGAAAATTTTATATTAAAGAAACTGTTGGTTCTTGAGTTTCAAGTTTTGGTATAAAACTGGTTTGGAACTAATATTGGTTAAAACTATAGATGATGTTTCCTCAGGACGGTTGTGACTTCGGTCTGTGTTGATTGGAAATAATCTATAGATTTTAATGAAGGAATAAGGGTGGCATATCAAGGAGAGGTGTACCTTGGGATAAGGGTTGCATATCAAGGAGAGGTGTACATTCGTTATAAGGGTGGCATATCAAGGAGAGGTGTACATTTGGATATAAGGGTGACATTTGTATGTGTGATTATTATTATAGCTCTTACTGTTATATCCCTTAAGATTGCAATGGTTTTGGGTCCTTATTTCTTTATGATTTGAAGACTCAGGAATGTTGCTCTTATTAGAAATAATAGTAATGATGTTATTGAGAAGGGGAAATTTGGCTTATGGCCAGAGGTTTTGGATAACCATGCTTTTCACTAAAAGTGTAAGAGTTATGAGGAACCAGAGAGGCTCTGGTTGTTCCTTGAAAGTAACCAGAGGAGCTCTAGTCATTCCTCGAGTAGAACCAGAGGGGTTTTGGTTAATCTCTTTTATGATAAAAGTCCTTATTTTCAAATTCCAATTTGGACTAGAGGCTCTGTATGTATTGTATAGAGGCTCTGTCATAAATATTGTATCTCAAAATTATTCATAGAACTTCTTCCTCTTATTTAAACTTAGAAAACTATTTATATGAAATGAGTTTAGCAAAGCAGGACGAGCCAGAGGAGCTTTGGTTGGTCTTCACAGTTAAACCAGAGGAGCTCTGGTTGGTCTTTGCAATTGAACCAAAGGTTTTGGTTAGTAGGACTAGAGGCTCTGGTCATATATAAGTTTTCAATTTATACTTTTTATATACTTGGACAATATTTGTATTCATGACTTCGTAAATATATGAATGATTAACTTGAGAGGAGCTCTGGTTGGTAGGATCAAAAGCTCTGGTCTTTAGAACCAGAGGGGCTCTGGCGCTGTTTTATAAATAAATTCTTCTCAAGGCAAGATATGGTCTTTAGAACCAGAGGGGCGCTGGTCAAGGTGATCTATGAGAATTTGTTTCTGTTTATATGAGAAGTTGATTTTAAATAATGTTTTGGTGATCTTTATCCTGCGAATATAAGGAAAGAGGGATCTCACTAGACTTTCAGGTCTAACCCTCATTTTGTCCTTCAAATATGTATTGCAGGAACAGCTGAGTACCATGATAATAAAGGGAAATGGAAAATGTAATTTGTTTCCCTATGTGTATATCTATGTGAAGATCAGCCTATGGATGTGTTTAGTTTTGAAGTTGTATGTTATGTAGTACAAGAACTTGTATTTTGGAATTTTTGGATTTTGTAATTTGTACATTAGTTTCTTGTACTATGGGACTTAAGTGGTGTAATCTATGTATTTCTTTGAATGAATTATGTGTTATATGCAATGTAAGATGTGGGGTGCTACAATACCCAAACCATAATGAAATGCTAACTATCAGTGCTAGGATGTAATTAATGAAGTTGAGGGGAAAATGTAATTCATTCTAAAAGAAAAAGGTATAAATTGTAAATTTTCAAAGTCTGACATTCAAAGACTCAAGAGAACCGTAAGTCTTTGTAAAAAAAAAAACTATTTACTAAGATTTTATTTATGTATTTGGGTTAAAACTCTTAAAAACCATCTTTAATTTATAAAATATTATTTAATGATGCATATTACTTATAATTTAATACTAATAATAAATGGTATATGAATATACCTTTTTAAAGCTATCTGTTCAAATTCATATAAACTAATTGATATACATAATCAAATAGAAGACAAATATCTCATTTTAAATATAAGAAATTTAAAATATAATTTACACAAAGTTTTAACATAATATTTAATTATTATCTTTGTAAAAAAAATATATTATTAATCTAAAAATAAATTAATTTATTATTAAACATAAATTAAATTATAATAAGGATATTAAACTTTAAATTGTTTTTACATAAAACATTATATTATTAAACCTAAAATAAACTATTTCGTTGTTAAAACTAAATTAAATTATAATAAAAAATTGAGCTATAAAATTGTACTAAAAAACGAAAACGTTTAAATTGTTAATTTGATACTAATATTGATATAAATTTTTATGGAGTCTTCAAATTTATATTTTATTCAAATATAAAATCGTTACCGTTTTCTCAAAATCATACAAAACCATATTATAAATTTGACAGAGACAAATAAAAAAACAAAAACATTAAAATCGAAATATATCTTACTCTATTAACGAGTCCACTTCTAGTAAATAAAAAGGGCGTAAATCGAGAATTTCAAAGTCTAACATTCAAACAAATCATTCAAATGCATTTTCAAATCGTAAAATGTTTTTTTTTACCAAACTAGCAATCGAGATTAATTATCTCCTAGTCTCCTTAGAACTGAAATTGGTTACGATTTTTCATTTATTATGAAATTATCTGATGTTATTATAATCTTTATAACACTATTAAATGAACCGCTTTTTCCGGCGGCAGATCCGCCGGAATTCACTGTTTCCGGTGGATTTTGCTGCCGGAAAAAGTTGCGCCGATGATTTTTTTTTCGACGGAATCAGCGGCGGATTTTCCCATTTTCCGACGGATCATGGCCGCCGGAAATTTTTCGCCGGTTTTTTTAAAATCGTGATTAAACTAAGAAACTGTTTAAGTTTTTTTTTTGAAAAAAAATTACCGGCGGAAATTTCCACCGGAAACTTATTTCGACGGAAAAATAAAATCATTTTTAAATTATTATATCTTTAAATATAAAAATTTACCGGCGGATATATCCATCGGAAATTCGCCGGAAACATATATAAATATTAATTTTAGATTTATTTTAAAAATTAAAATTTTATATTTGGAAAAGTAGCGGCGGGAAAATCCGTCGGAAAAGTATATAAATATTAATTTTAATTTTTTTAAATTAATATTTAAAACTTGTATTTAAAATCTGTAAATATGTACAATATTAAAAAAGAAACTAAAAAAGCGAAATAGAACTAAATATCATACATTAATGTAAACGAAATCCTTGGTAGTCAACAAAACGTTGCCTTTTTTGGTGTCCCACGGAAATCCCCCGGTAAATTACCGGCGGATTTCGTTCGCCGGAAATGGTCAGTTTTTTAGTAGTGTTAATTAGTTAAAATGATTGAATAATTGAAATTAATTCTTAATATTTTATAATGTCCATATAAAAGACGACCGTCGCGGTATTTATTTTTTATATTAAATGAATTCATTATATAACTAAAATCAATTATTTGTTTAATTGTCAATAATTTAGTTGAGTAAATATTAATAAAATCTTTAAAATATTCTGACAACAGTATAATAGAAAACAAATGTAATTAAATCAATATTTTTTTAACGAGACAAAACCTTATATATTACAATAATTAGTTAAATGAAAAACGTCGGCAAATTCATTGAAGCAATGAAAATAGTGAAACAACCCCTTATGTGTGGCTAAGCAAAATCTCACAATAAAACAAGATTTGGTTTTGAGTCTTTTGTCACAATCATATCTTATTGTGAGCAAATAGAACTTTTCTTTGATGTAATGTGAACTTAGTCAAATAAAGAGTCGAGTATGACGCTTACCAAAAGAAAAAAAAAAGAATCAAGTAACGATCGGCTTGTGAGATGAATGGAGCTGTCTATTTCCTAGCCAGCTGTGTACAATCGACAAGTAAATCCTACGCATGTGTTGTAGACGTGATATTTTTGTTAGAATGTTGGTCTTTTCTTACACGCATGGAGACAAACTAATGTGTCATTTTTCTCTTCAACCATGATGGTGACTGGGGGCAAACATTTTGTGGTCCTCTCAGCACGTACATACATATCTTAAATTTTTTGTAAATACGCTTGCACCGTGAAATGTTTTTCATTTGTTGTAATGGTCATTTCTAAAAATATATTATGACAAGAAAGACTCTGATAGGAAAACCTGGATACTAACGATGACGGTGAACAAAATCAGAAGGTTTGAATAACAAACTATCATATGCATGTAGAAAAAATAGGAAAAGAATGTTTGTTGTATCTTTTCAAAACCCTTTTATTATCATGGTATTTCAGAATGCACGTTTTATGATTTGAAAACACTATTTTGTCTAGGAAATCGAAGCGTCAATTCAAGAATCCAAATAGGAGTGTAAATTATACGAGACAACTCGCGAGCTACTCGAGATCGACTCGGTCAAAACTCGGTCAACACTCGACTCGAATAGGCTCGGCTCGAACTCGAGCTCGGCTCGAACTCGAGCTCGTCTCGATATATTAACGAGTCGAGTCAAGCTACACAGTACTCGACTCGAAAAGCTCGTGAGATACTCGATTAATTTATATATAATTAGTTTTAAAATATAATCAGTTTTTATGATAAAATTTGTAAAATATAAATAATAAAAATGTCCTACATTTTAAACAAAATTATGCATTTTTTAATTATAAAACGAATCAATTATTATTTTTATTAAAATCAAAATTAAAAAAAAACAAAGAAAAACTATAAAAAAAAAGGTTAGTGAAATTGTCCCACATTGGAAGAAAGATGGTAAAGGAAGAGAGAAAAAATGTTATAAAAAGATAGGGAGGTGAATGTAACTTCTAACTTTATCTTTTTGATGATGAAGTTTGAAGTTGATCATTTAGTTTTGTAAAAACTAAATGATCATTTAGTTTTGTAAAAACTAAGAGAATACATTTAAGTTTTAAAATTTATAAGAGAAAAATCCTAAAATTTCATAAATTTGAATGGGTGAGCTTGGTTCGAGTTTGATTCGAGTTTGGTTCGAGTTCGAGCTTGAGAAATAGTTATCGAGTTCGAGTCGAGCTTGATTCGAGTTTGATTCGAGTTCGAGCTTGAGAAATAGTTATCGAGTTCGAGTCGAGCTTGATTCGAGTTCGAGCTTGAGAAATAGTTATCGAGTTCGAGTCGAGCTTTGATTTTTACTACTCGCGAGTTTTCGAGTCGAGTTCGAGCTTGGAAATTCGGTTTCGAGTTCGAGTCGAGCTTTGATTTTTACTACTCGCGAGTTTTCGAGTCGAGTTCGAGCTTGGAAATTCGGTTTCGAGTTCGAGTCGAGTATAATGATACTCGAGCTCGACTCACATCATTTACACCCCTAAATCCAAAGGAGAGTGTGAGATTTGAGAGACAAGAGGGCAAAGGTTGAGAGGCGGAAATTAGTGAGGGATCAATGAAGTTTTGTTTTTGGAATCGGAATTTGCGATTTCTCATTTGTGGATACTTTGACTATTTTCTGTTGGATTACTTACTGGACCATGTCTCAAGGATGTTACTTAGCGAATGTTTACTGAACACTTACCATTCTTACAATGTGAGTGGTGCTAACATGGTAAACATATGGTGAACTACAGGGACTAAATTTGTAATTTACTCTAAAAAAATAATAGATAGAGTAAACTATGATTTTTGTCTCTATGGTTTGTCAAAGGTTTCTACACGTCCCTATGGTTTAGAAATTAAGTCACCATGGTTTTCATTTTATCGCTTTTTGTATTTGGCCTAACACCGTTAAAAAGCCGTTAAACCAACCACCACCAAAATTACAAATATGGCCCTTATGAAATGTCATCAAATCCTTGAAATTATTATGTGTTTCGGTTTTCATTTGAATTTACTAGAAGTGTACCGACAGTGGGGTTTTGAAATTTAGTACTCGAACCCTCAATCATGATTCATGTTTTGTCCCGTTGATTATCTTTCTCGATTTAATTTCACAATTTTGAAAAAGCTAGAAATGAGTTAGTTATTATTTTATCTTAAATATATAATAGTATGGGTTTCAAACTAAATATTATATAAGTTTTATTATAATTTAGATTTAAAATAAAACGTATTTTATTTTATTTTAATTTAATTATGATTTCTTTTATAGAAATAGTGATAGAGGGTTTGTTTAGAGTTCAAAGACGTTTAATTTAAATGATACCTATATTAAGATATTTTATATTTAAATAGGTAATATACTTTAATTAAAAATAAATAAAAATAAGGTGTTTTATCTCAGATTTTCTTATATTTTTTGGTAGGTAAAAGATCATATATTTCTTTAAAACCAACTTAAGATAGGAAAAACTACTGAATGATTAAGTTTATAAACTATTTTTTTAAATGAAAAAAATCATTAACTTTCACATATTGGATGATTAATCCTAAATATATATTTTTTCCCAATAAAATGAACCATCGATTATAAAAATTTGCTACTTCAACACTTTAACCCTAAAAAACAACATGTAACTAACTAGAAAATTCTTAAAGTAGAACTACTTGTAACCCCCTAAAAACATATCAAAAAGGGGAGATCAATGGCAAAGACCAACAATATGATAGTCGATATGAAGATAGGACAACGATGGGACGACACGGAGTAACGAGGGGGAGTGATACCGTTGTTTATGAGGGGTTTGAAAGACATGTTATTTGGAAACAATAAAACTGATTTAGGTTTCTTTTTTACTTATAAAACTTTTCTCGTTGGTAACCAATTCTTAAAAGTTTGATGGTTTATCTATTACAAAAAAAATGTTTAGAGACTTAATCATTTAATATGAGAAAGTTTAATGATTTTCTCATTCAAAAAGATAGTTTAAAAACTTAATCATTCAATGGGTTTTTATGAACTTTTCCCAAATGGAAAATGTAATTTCTTGTTAGTGTAGACAGATTTGCAGAAATATATCAGATAAATTACAAATAAATTTTAAAAATATATGTTATTTGACTCATTTTAAAGATATTGATAAGATGTTTTTAATGGTGTATAATAATATGAAAAAATACGTAATTTTAATTTAGTTAAAATACTATTAATTAATTAATATAATATTATAGTCATAAAAGTTTAAAAACAATGATGAAAAAACATTAACATATAATATTATAGTCATAAAAGTTTAAAAACAATGATGAAAAAACATTAACATGGGGATGATGTCTGATTTTATATTGTTTCACATAGAATGTTATTCTGAATAGACAACATTGTAACCACAAATGATGTCGATAGAATGTATATTGTATACTGATGGAGGAATAGATTAACGATGTTATGTACTGAAAAGATACACCAAATAATATTGATTTAGAAAATCATTTATTGATTGATTTTACATATAGAAATACTCAAACAAATTGTTTTATATAAGCTATTACATTTCTTGTATTCGATTTTGTTTTTGATCATAAAACCCATTTATTGAATATTTTGTCATACTTATCAAGAGCCCTTTCTTCACAACATGTTTTAGGCCTATAAAATATCAAAAACAAGCTTACGCTCAGTCAACAAAATGTCTTAATATGTTAAGACATGTGTGAAAACCACCCCTTTCATAGGTTGATCTAGGGGTGTTTGGGATTGCTTATTGACTTATTCCGGTATGGCACCAGTAATAATCACTTTTGAGTGTTTGGATAAACAACTTATATCGGTGCCAAACAGGTAATAAGGAGTTTTTGAATAAGTTAAAACTTTTAACTTATAATAAGTTGATAAGAACTTTTGTAAAAAAAACATAAGTTGTTTTAGATAAACAATCCCAAACACAAATGATTGATTGTTACGATTTAGACCCATAGAAGGGTGGATTGAAAGTTGCATGGTAATTTTTTTTACCTAAATTATTTACTTACAATTATAAATGTGCCCCAACAAATAAAAAAAGCTAGGGCCCAAAAGTCATTGCTTTCTTGGTTGACTATTGTTTTTTACCTCAATATCGTTTGATTTTAGTTGATTATTATTTTATTTGATTTTATGTTTTTTACAATAATATTTTTCTGAATCCGTCACTGGATCCACATGTTTTTGTTGGCTTTTTTCATCCGTCACCATCTAGTGTGTTAAATCGTTAAGGTATGTAGGTGTGTCGAGGTAAGTTAAATTTCAGTGTTTTTCATTGTTAAGGATGTTATAATTTTCATGTGTGAAAATATGTTAAGATTCCAGTGTTTAGTATTTAAAATCAATAATTTTTTAACGTATGCGAGATATGTTCAAATATGTTTATGTAAGTTAATATTTGTTAATGTTAGTTAAGGTCCAGCGTCTTTGATGTGAAAATATGTCAAAGTTTTTCATATCAAGGCATGTAAGATATGTGTCCTACATCCATGCTACTGTGTTTCTTTTTCTGGCCTTGCGATCAAACAAAAAAAATCATCGTAAGACCATGAGGTTAATCTTATGGTTCTTACGTAAAATGAAAGTTATAACATGATCCTAATTCTCGATCATTATAACTTGTATATTAACTTTTACATCTAATAAGTAAAAATAATTAGCTACGTAAATTACATGAAAATATAATGTACTTTAATTTGAATTTGATTTCGAGTAACGTACTTTTATAACCTTCATTTTAGTACATAAAATGTAACATATTAGGTCCCTATTTACTTAATCATCTGAAAAGGGCAACCAGGATAAGATTTTTTTTTTTTTAAATATATCTAATCAAAATTATTAAACATTCGAATCGTTTAGTAAATATTCATAAATTAATAAACAAAATACATATAATAGTTAGACATTTTCAGAAAACTGTTATTTTATATTAATTTACAAGAAATTCAAATTCAACTTATGTTTTAGGATAACCTTGAGTTCTATCTTCTAGATATCTAAACCACCAACACCCACATTCTTAATAAAAGATATCACTTAAAAGATATCATGTGAGTCCCTAAAATCACTGATCAATCTTCAATCTTCATAACAATAATGGCAGATCTGAATTTATCTTGTAAGAACATCAAGAACAATATTATGGATATTGAGAGGAATAGTCAAAGCATTCAAAGTATAGTCAAACTCTCATTTACGTATGAAATCTTACAAATGAGCTCTCCTTACAAAATACAAAGACCACCTACTATTTATATGGTCAAACTATTAAAGACAAGTCAAAGTCAAACTCCTATAAGAAAGTCAAACACGCTGACTTTAACAATTATAGACTATATTTAACTTTCAAAACGAATACAATTAATACTGATTTTTCAGTCCTAACATTCTCCCCCTTTGTATTCAGACTTGAAAGAAAATTCTGCACTTTGAGTCCTTGTTTGAACTTTGAAACTTTARRCAYAATATGTCATCTTTCAAAAGAAATCTTTAACTTGTAATCTTCAAGCAATCAACTGTTGAGATAGATCTTCTAGTATTCTCCCCCTCGAATGTAGAATCACGGTGATCTTCTCTTTTGACAAAGTAGAACATATTCAAAAAACAATCTTCAAAAACACTGTACAAGATGTGATCTTCAAAGAATCTTCAGATAACAAATCTTCAGTAAACTATTGTAAAAATGATCTTCACATTCAACATCTCTCAGTCGTTGTAGCACATAAATAATCTTTCTGTAATCATCTTTAGTCGCACTTCTTCTTTTGAGTCTTTTGCTAATTTCGAAGTTACTCCCCCTTGATCTTTGCATCAGATTC
>NC_037544.1:30757907-30807085 GCF_001531365.2 Cynara cardunculus var. scolymus | reverse complement strand
AGTCTTTGACTTTTTGTAAAAGCTGGTCTCTTTCTACAGTAACTAAATCATATTTCTTTTTCAATTCAGTTCTCATGTTCAATTCAGTTTCAAGGTCTGTCTTTAGATCAGACAATTTCTTTGAAGTATCCAGGAGTTTACCTTCTAACTCCTTCTGAAGCATTTCAAATTTTTTCTTCTGATTAATTAACTCTCGTTTCTCTTCATCTGAGCTGCTTTTGTCATTCTCCGAAGCAATGTCAAGCCACTTCCTTTTCTCAGTAAGCTCTTTGGCAATTGATGTATACTTCTTTGAAGTATTTCTTTTCTCAATAGCAAATTGTTTTTTCTCATCGTCTAAAGTCTTTTGCTTTAGATCAATGCTTTCAGATAATTGTTGTAGTTGACTCTGACAGTCTTCTGAGATGTCCTTCTTTTCTTTAGCATTTTTCGCTCGTTCCAAAATGATAAGATGCTCAAAATCCGAGATTTGCTTTAGAAGCATCTTTGCGTTCAGCTCGAGAGAGTTAATCTTATTTTCATAAGATTCTCGATCAGTTCCAAACTTTCTTTCAACTTGAATGAATCTTTTCTTTTTCTTCTCAAACTCTGCTCTTTCCACATCCAAATTCTTTTCTGCTGTAAAAAATTTCTCCTTTTCTAAGTCCAGTAATTTCTTTAACTCATTCAGATCATTCTCAGACTTGTGGAACTTCTCAGTTAAATTCTTTATCTCTATATTGTTCCTTGGAAAGTTCCTCTCAGCAGTTAGTTCATTTTGAACTTTTTGGAATTTAGAGAACAAATCGTTATTAGTCTTAATCCTTGTATTTATCTCTTTATGACATTCCATTCTGACATCATTCAAAGAATTTTTAAGTTTATCAATTTGAGATTTGGATTCATTCTCAACCCTTTCTAACTTTTCTTTATGCTCCAGATTCAAAGTTTCAATACACTTCTCATTACCTTAATTCAGAATTTTGTAATACGCAATACTCTTTTCTAGCTCAGCAATCTTCTCTTTCAACTCCTTTATAATATCTACCATTAAAAAAAATTGATCAGTTAAGGATCTATGCAGTTCAAGAAAATTGATTAAAGAAAAACAAACTAAAAGAATTACACAATTTCTGGAAATTCACACAACACTCAATTCTCAAACTCACAAACATCAATACACCTCATTGTGTCTTAATCCGGTCAAGAAAACGACTTAAACTGCTCACTTCTAAGAAGCTTATCCAGTCAAGTTATGTTCCTTAAACCGCTCACCACATGCAGTCTTATCCGATCAAGAGGTGTGAAATAAAACGTTCACTGCATGAATTTCTTATCCGGTCATTGAATGAAGTAAATCCGGTTAATGAATGAGACAACCGATTATTGCATGGAACTAAACCTGTCACAACATGTATCTAAACCGTACACTGCAAGAAGATAAACCGGACAATGCATGTATCTTAAACCGCTCACTGCATGAAACTTAAACCGGACAATGCATGTATCTTAAACCGCACACTGCATGAGTCTAAACCGGACACAACACAAATCTAAACCGATCACAGCATAAGTCTAAACCGTACAATGCATGTATCTTAAACCTGACACAGCTTGAAGCTTAAACCGGACACAACTTGAACCTTAAACCTGTCACTGCATGAATTTTAAATCAAACACTTCAAGTAACTAAACCGGACACTTCATGAATGTAAACCTGTCAACACATGAATACAAACCGGACAGCACATGAATGTAAACCGATCACAACATGAAGATCAACTAAACCGCTCAACAACTAATCAAGAAGATCAACTAAACTGCTCAACAACTAATCAAGAAGATCAACTAAACTGGTCAATATTTCGATTAAAACAGCCTCTAAATCGCTCAACAAACACGATTCACACATACTTGACAATCAAACTAAGATCAAATCAACAAACAAACACAAAAATTACACAAATTCATACAAAAATTGGATCAAAATCTGATTTGTTATGAATTTTMACATGAACACAAAGAACTTCAAAACAAACAWATCTCTTCAAATCTCTAAAAMCAATGATCAAAACGCAAAATCACAAGAATAAAAATGAAACACTATGTTAAAACACACACAACGATCATCATTTTAACAATCAAATGTCCAAGAATGAAAGATTTAAGAAAAAAATTTGTGAAAACAGTTAAGAACACTCAAGAACATAAAATCATGAAATTCCAGAAATTTCAGCAACTCTTGATGATTTCTTCAAACAAATTTCGCTGCAAACGTGCTTTGATACCAAATGTGAGTCCCTAAAATCATTGAACAATCTTCAATCTTCATAACAATAATGGCAGATTTGAATTTATCTTGTAAGAACATCAAGAACAATATTATGGATATTGAGAGGAAAAGTCAAAGCATTCAAAGTATAGTCAAACTCTCATTTATGTATGAAATCTTACAAATGAGCTCTCCTTACAAAATACAAAGACCACCTACTATTTATATGGTCAAACTATTAAAGACAAGTCAAAGTCAAACTCATATAAGAAAGTCAAACACGCTGACTTTTACAATTATAGACTATTTTTAACTTTCAAGACGAATACAATTAATACTGATTTTTTAGTCCTAACATATCACAAAAGATATAAACCAAAATTATCAATTTATACCGATAAAACTACAACATATGAACAAATACGTGTACAAAATCCACAATGTTGATCCTTTTGCACTTAGTACTATGTTACTTTTGCCATCCGCAAACGTGAGTTGATCCGTCCAGGGGTATTTCTCATGCAACATTCCAGATCTTGTATCAATGTCCTAAAAAACATAATATAAGGATTATTATAGCGGTAAAAGAAAACTTGTTAAAAACCCATGGAAAAATATCGTTGTAGAAGATTTGAGTGCACCAAATTGTATAGTTTGACTTCTAAGATCAATCAAATCACCAACTCACATTGAAATGTCATATTACTACTGGTATTGCTTTTAATACAAATCTTCATGGTTATAATGTAGATTATTAGCATATTATTCACTACAAAGTGGAAGTCACACTCAGGCTCGATTAAGAGTTGAATGCTTGAATCTACATAAGTTGTATCCTGATATGAATTTTTGTTGATAAGAACCAATTTTTGTTGACAGATGACCTTAAAAGATTGACCTTTTATCACACTTCCAAGTTTGTCGGCGTTCTGCAACATCTCACGACATTATTTCATATACCAAATGTTGTTTTCCCAGATGATTAGAAGAAACAATGAAATAAGATTAATACAATGGAAATAGCAAATCAGTCGGCTTGTCTATCGATTCAAACGTGGAATACAAAATACAATATTTTTTCTTTGGCGGATGCTTCTCTAAAGCTGATATTACAAAATAATGAGTTAACCTACTCTAGAGCTAGAAAGCTATATATATATATATATATGTGTGTGTGTGTGTGTGTGTGTGTGTGTGTATATATATATATACGTTGAAGGTATTTACACAAATAGTCCCTCTACTTTATTACAAACAGAAATATAAACCTAACATTCTCCCCCTTTTGTAATAAAGGTCGCTTCAGATAATTCTTCTTCTTCTCGGGCGGTGGCCAAAATATACTTTGAATCTGTGCATTACTCTTCGGTACTCCAACTTCTTGTCAATTAAGTCCAAAACATTCAGCATCATGTTCTTGTCATCCGGGTCGAGCTTGTCAGGTCCTTTTCTTTCCAACTCCAACTTGTTTGACAGCTTCGATTTGATTATCTTTAGGGTTATGTTAGAGTAGGCTGGTAGCTAGCTAAAGTGCATGAATTTCTTTTCTTCGATGTTTTTGGAGTACACAATGCCAAACTCATACTGCTCTATCAACAGGAATAAGGGCAGGGACTCGATGTCTTCCAGACTCTACTTCGGCTTCAACAAGTTTATCTTTTGTTGATTTCTTTCAATGCCCAATTGCAAGTCCAATACGTACCCAATCATTATCTAATGGAGCATGAAGCGCTTGATAGCATCTAGAGCTATCTGCACGTCTTCCGGTCTGATAGTCCATTGACGAAGTCCAGCTACATCGTATTGAAGTCTTCAAAAGATAAGTGCCTAAAGTCAGCTTATGTGAACTTCCATTCCTTTCCATCTATTCTGAGAAAGGAAAAGACTGGGAAACAAACGCTGAAGAGTCTGTCGGTGTAGATGTTCTTAATCCCCACAATCTTATGCCTTGATTTGACCATTTCAAGCGATTGAGTCTTTGCTTTTAGCATGTGCATATATTCCACGACTTGTAAGTTGTTTAGGTGAGTGATCAGGAGAAAGGATCCAATTCCATAATTTACGAAGAATATGATCTCTGTATCTTCAAGGAATGGAACTCTGATTCTCGTTCTCTCCCACCTTTCTATATGAGATGCAGTTGGAGTACTCGGACCCACTGTTCTCTGACTTGTTAGAGGTTAGGGAATCGACCGATCTCTCAGAGGTGAATCAGGTAAGATGTTGTTGAGATCGTTGATGTGGTCGAAATCTCTGTCTTCGAGCATTTCATCATCAGAGAACGTGAAGAAGTTGTCAATCTCTTCTTTGATTTGTTGCGACTGAGGCCCTTATTCATCGGATTCAATGTTGATAATTGGGCATGGACCTCAACAATTACAGTAGGCATTTGAGCGTATTGAACTTCAGCAGCCTTCGTTTTTTCAATCATTGGCTCTGGTTCCCCCTCGGCGGCTTACTGATGCTAACCTTGAACTCGTTGATGTTGAAACAATCCTACACTGGGACTTGGTATTTGGATATGTTGGGAGATGTCATGGCCGGTGGTTCTTTGTCATTTCTCTCCCTCATGGTGATTAGGATCGTCATCCCCATCATTATGTCGTCTATTTGATCCACCCACCTGACTTTTGTAAGTGTCCTCAAAGATTTGAATCCTCTCGAACAAGCTTTGTAAACCGGATCTGATGGTGTCTGCCATGGCATGCTGCTTTGCAGTGAGACCTCGAAAACTGCCTTGGACTTTGTCTTGAAATTCATGAAACTCCGGTCTCGTGACATACTCATGATGGGTTTGTGCCCTGAGCATGCTTATAAGATCAGCTTCCACTTGTCATCCCTCATCTACCTCGGAAAACAACTTAGCATATAATAGAGACTTCAGCTCTTCAGTTGAGCACTCAGTTGGTTGTCTAGGCTCAGGAGTATGTGGTCGTTGTGGCGGCGAAGTTAGACTCACGTGCTCTATGACTGACTTGCTCTTCACTTGTCATTTTACCTCATCTACCTGGTTGTACATGGAGGCCTGGACCATAACTAGATCACTAGCCAGTATTTACGTCATGGTTTCGGGTAAGGTAACACTAGGAGCACTAAGCCTTCCTGTTGACATAATAGTTTAGTCAACCGTGTGACCTACATTCAGTGTTGGCAGAGATGTGGCACTGATAGGATTTCCATCCTGTCCTCATGAAATAATTGTAGAAGATACCACTTTGGATGTTTTGACGTGTTCACGAAGAACCGTTGGTTGAACAACAGATGCTTCAATCGTATGTGTCGTAGTAACTGTATCGGGGGTTAGACTCGATGTCCTCACAAACGATGTCATATACTGGAGCAGTGGTCTACTTATTTCAATATCCACATTCTTCGAGTGAGCGGTGGATAGCATATGTGGTTCATCCCCGTGACTTGGTGAAACTAGCACGTGTTGACAGGTGCTAGAGTGGATGGGAGGGGTGTGCATTTGCGTAGCTGGGTCCACTACGGCTTGTTCAATACCGGTTCCCAACAGAAGAGACCCCATAGTAGATGTAGGTACCCGACTTATGGTGGGTAGGGAACGGTCTTGACGATGTTTCATCTGTGTCTTACGCTTTGTCCCATCACTCACTCTCACAACATTTTCAACTCCTCCTTTATCCGACCTTATGTCACCGACTATTGCTGATACAATTAGATCAAGATCTATGACAATAGTATCATAGATCGATTCTTCTTTGGTGATGGATTCTGTAATCTCTAGCATTGCACCGATGTGAGTTGGTATGCATTCGACGCTATCGGGCATTTTGTTGTCGTCCGAGGAGTCAGAATCCTCTGAAGATGAAGATTCAGTGACAATAGGCTCTCCCTCATCTGTTGAATCATCTTCACCGTCATAGGAGTCTGAAGCAGAACCAGAGGCACCCCCTTCTATGCCCCCCCTCATTGTTTTCTTCTTGCTCACTGCCTAGACCTACCTCCCCACCTACCTCAAGGATCGATCCTTCGGAAGATCTAGTCGGTTCTGGATAGACCATTAGACTGTGGGCCTCATTATAAGCTATCACACATGGTATGCTATGGTCTGCATAGGCCAAGAGATCTATAGAGATATGAAGTTCCTAGTTGAATGCACGTTTAGATAGCTTCATGATGTGCATCACAAACTTAGACCCGCCTTATTTGTTTGCATGCCCAAGGATGTCACTATTCGACCGCATTAGGCTTTTGATGATCATCTGTAGAAACCTCTGAAATGGTATGATTTTTTGGCCTTATTGTTGGATTTGTCATGTTCCATCTCGACAAGTTCTTTCCAGATCAGAACCACGTAATCGGTGTGCATGTTAAAGGCGATGCCATGGAACATCCACAAGACAGAAATATTGCATCTATCCATCCTCATGTGCTTGGAAGTTAGGAAGCGGTTGACAATCCTGAAGAGCGAGTACCACAATGGAGGTAGGAACGCCCTCTTGAATTGACCCACCACACTGATGTTTTTCGAGTAGCCCATCATGCGTAGATCAGTGAAAATTTGCTGATCCGAGATGAAGCCATCACAATCCTCTTTCCCCGGTCTCGAGTCCTTATTGAGAAGTACTAAGACGCACCTTAACCGCCTCAAAGTCTTCCAGAACTGTTGAAGGTAGATCATAGGGGTGGGTGGGTGCAGTTGTGGTCAGGGCGGTGTTTAGGGATGGCCTTTCAGGACCTCGAGGATGATATGATGATCACACCTCATTGAGTAGGCTAAGGCATAGTTGTTGGGTAGGATCTTGAGGTAATTAGCTTTGAGGATCAATTCATTGTCGGGGTTGGTGGTGGTTACGGATGGTACCGAAGAGCGGATGGAAGGTATCAGGCTCCCTTCATCGGACATATTACCGTTCTTGTTAGCCATCTTAAATGTAGATATGTTAGTACAAAACCCCGAACACAAACATATTTCAAAAACATATTTGAAAACAGTTTTGGGAATTTTTTTGGAAAAATAAAATCCTAAGTGTTGAACTTATCGCATGACACAGGGAAGATGTCGCATGACGCTTCAAGGTTGTCGCATCATAAAGGATGCTATACCCAGTGTCACATCAAAGGGATGCGATAAAAGACTTTTATCGCATCACAAGGATGTGATAAACAAAGGTTGTCGCATCTAGAAGGATGCGATAACTTTGAATAAAGTACAATGTGACAATATGAGTGATAGATGCATGCGATAATTTTGAATGTTCAACACATGTGATAACTATGAATGTAGTTTTCAAAAATGATGGAAACCCTCAAAATCTTAACCCTAGCACCCGTATATCTTCGAAAAAGAGTTTAAGGCTTAGGACGAGCACTAACAACCAAAACCTAAGGCCAAAAATACAAAAATTCTAAAACCCTAACAGCGTGAATGAATAGGCCTAGGGTGCTATAGACTAGAAGCAAGTCGACTCAAAAAAGACCCTAAACACAGTTTGTAAATCACTAAAAAAATAAGAATGTGAAGTAAAGGAAGTGAAATCAAACCTTGAGTGGGTGTTTGGAGACTGAAATCGATCGATTGAAGGCTAAGGCGGGTTTATCACACTCAAACAGTTTATCGCACACACACATATTTGGAAAATGGTACTGTGCAAAACCGAGCCAAAACTATTTATACCCTAGGTTTGAAAAAAATAAAACACGTGTCACATTCCAAATGGTCAGAATAAGGCTGACCAAAAAGTCAATTTGTCGCATGAACAAGACACGACAAGTCCAAAGGGAAGTTTGTCACATCACAAACGACAAACCCAAGGGTAAGGTTATCGAATCACGTAGATAGATAGGGGCTAGGTTATTGCATGACATTGATGTGATAAGAATAGTTCTCGCATCCTATTGATGCGATAACACTGTTGTGTCACATCAAACTGATGCGATGAACAGTGCTTGTCGTATCTAACTGATGCGATAAGATTCTTTGTCGCATTAAGGTAATGCAATGACCTTTTTTGTCGCATTAATCTGATACGTTAACACAAAGTTATCGCATCAAGCTAATGCGATAAAAACAACACTTGAACATTTTTCCAAAAACTTTTCATAAAAAAGGCTTTCCAGTTTAAAGGATGTCCAACCTTTAACTGGTTTGAAGCACAAAAACTTAGGTATGCTCCCCCTCAAAAAGTACATAGAGTAGTTTTCAAATGAGAGCAACCATCTCCTTCAAAAGATGCTTTAAATATAAAGGTTTAAAACGAGCTCCCCTCAAACATATACCAGAAATAAAATAAAGTAAAACACACTGCCCTCATAAAGTACATACCTTATATTTCCAAATGCCTGAAAACAGCAACACACATCAGTAACTAAAAGCCTAGACTATGTAGAACAGGCTGTATAGAAATAGACTTTGACAATACCGGTTTTTATAAAAAAACTTCAGGTTTTAAGACTTAGTATACCGAGCTTGGAGACAAGAAAGTTGAACCCCTTCTCATCCAAAGCTTTGGTAAATAATCTACAAGCTGAAACTCAATGTTGACAAAGTACAGTTATATTGTACCTCATTCGACATAGTCTTTTATAAAGTGATACCTAATGTCTATGTGCTTGGTTTTTGCGTGTTGGACCAGGTAGCAGGATATTGTAATTGCACTCTTGGCATCACAGTAGATGGGAATCTTGGTGAAACTGAAGTCGTAGGCCTTTAGCTGTGTACGCATCCAGATGACTTGTGAGCATGAGCTAGCAGCAACAACGTACTCAACTTCAACCGTCAAGGTAGACACGCAGTTCTGCTTCTTAGAAGCTCAGTTCACCAGTTTATCTCCCAATAACTGAATGTGCCCAGAATTCTCTTGTGATTCAGCTTGCATCCAGGATGATCGGCATCGAAGTAGGCAATCAACTCATAACGTGTTTCCTTAGGGTACCTCAAGCCAAGATCAACAGTACCTTTAAGATAACGTAAAATACGTTTGACAATAAGTAAATGGGATTCTTTAGGCTTAGATTGAGATCGAGCATAGAAACATGTTGAAAACATAATGTCTGGTCTACTAGCAGTTAAATATATTAAAGAGTCTATGATCCTCTATAGATTGTCGTCTCGACATCTTTTCCGTTAGGATCATAGTCGAGCTTAGAACCGGGTGTCATCGGAGTTTTCATTTAAGCACAATTATTCACCTTAAATTTCCTTAGCATTTCTTGAATATACTTAGATTGATTTATAAAAATGCCATTATAAAATTGTTTTATTTGAAGTCTAAGGAAGAAGTTAAATTCTCCCATCATGCTCATTTCAAAGCGTGACACCATAAGGCCTGAAAAGTTCTTACAATATTCTTGGTAGGTAGAATAAAAAATTATGTTGTCGAAATATATATGTATCAAGATTATGTTCGTACCTTCCTTTTTGATGAACAAAGTTGTGTTGATCTGACCTTTGGAAAAACTAGCGTTGACGAGAAAACCAGATAGAATGTCGTACCATGCATGTGGAGTTAGCTTTAGACCGTAGAGAGCTTTATCCAGGATGAAAAAATGGTCCAGTTTTGAGGCGTTCACAAATCCTTCACGTTGCGAGACATATACTTCTTCTTTCAACACTTCATTGAGGAAGGCGGTTTTCACGTCCATTTGATAGACTGTGAAGTTCTTATGGGCCGCATATGCCAAGAACTTTTGGATTGCTTCAATCCTTGCTACCGGTGCAAAAGTCTCGGCATAGTCTACTCCTTACTGATTGTATCCCTTCGTCACCAGTCTTGCCTTGTTTCGAATGAAGACGCCATCTTTATCCTTCTTGTTTTTGAAAACCCATTTGGTACCGATGATTGACTTGCCTTTCGGATGTGGTACGAGTCTCCAGACATTTAAGCGTTCAAACTGGTTCAACTTCTCTTGCATTACAACGATCCAGTCTGGGTCTTCAAGAGCTTCGGAGACCTTAGAAGGTTCTGTCTTGCTCAGGAAGATTGTGAATAAGCATTCATTCCCAAATGCAGATCATGTTCTCACATTGGATTTTGGATTTCCTATGATCTGTTGAGTAGGATGATCTTTGGCCCATTTAATTATGTGGGGCAGAGGTTAAACCGTCGTTTGATCAGCGTCTGGGCCTATGTATGAACTCTAAGGCAGATCTTGTACCATTTCGAGAGTTGGAGCAGTCTCTTTATTGGAAGTAATTTGGTGTTCTTAAGAAAGATCGGTGACAGAAACAGAGACTTGAGATTGTTCAGATGAGGTCGGGGTCTCTTCTATCACTTAGGGAGTATCATTGTTGGTTGATTTAGTGTTCTGAGTTGTGTTGGTTATATCATTTGATATAGAAGCTTCAGAAGGCGAGTCTAATTCCTCCATAATGACAACTTGAACACTGATTGGAACAGGAAGAATTTCATTAGTTGTAGTTGTTCCAAAATACTCATTGTGAAAATTTTCAAAGTATTAAAATCCAAGTCATTAGTATGAGAGTTAGAAGTCTCATTTGGATTTTGTTGATTTACTTCTCGGACTCCTGAAAGCACGGGTTCTGAACTGATGTGTTCAAAACCCATATCCTCTAATTCGTCAAATGAAACGTTCACACTTTCATTGACTATCTTTTTTCCGTTTGTTGTTGACATGGTATGTTGCATACTCCTTGGAGTAATCGATGAAGATTGCTTCGTTCGCTTTGGGGCTGAACTTCCCACAATCATCTTTGTCATTTAAGATATATCACCTACAACCAAAAACTCGAAAGAACTTGATAAAAGGTACACGATTATTAATGATTGCGTAGGGAGTTCTACCAACTATTTGTTGACGATGGATCGATTCTGCGTGAAACAGGCAATGTCGACCGCTTCTGCCTAGAGGTAGAGTGGTAGTTTTGAGTAGACGAGCATGGTGCATGCCACTTCTACCAAAGTACGATTCCTCCTCTCTACCATTCCATTTTGCTGTGGAGTTAGGGGTACTGACAAGGTATGAGAAATCCCAACAGACTCTAGATAGTTGTCCAATGTACTGTTTTTGAATTCTAAACTGTTGTCAGTTTAGATCGATTGCACGCTCTACTGTAGGTTCACTTGTACACTTTTGATGAAAGAGACAATGAGCTCAGGGACTTTGTCCTTAGTTCTCAAGAACTTGACCCAAGTGTCTCATGAGTAGTCGTCCACCATCACCAACATGTATTTCTTCCCATTGATGTTTCGCGTCATCATAGGACCACACAGATCCATATGAATCAGCTGCAACGGTCTTGAATTTTTATGCTTTGCAATGGACTTGTGAGAAGCTCTTTCCATCTTCCCCATCTAGCAAGTAGCACACAAGTATTCTTTCTAAAATTTCAGCTCAGGTAAGCCCTTTACCAACCCTCCCGTCACCAATTTGTGGAGATTTGCAAATTTTAAATAGAAGAGTCGTTTGTGCCAAAAGAAGTATTATTGCTCAGAGGCTTTGGACAGAAGACAAACAACAGAGTTGACTTTGATGTTAGACAGATCTATCGTTTAAAGATTCGATCGTCTATTGCCAGCTAATAGTTCACCTCATTTTGTTGTTCGGACACTATAGTGATTGGCCTTAAAGTGAACCTCAAGGTTCTTCTCGCAGAATTAACCAATGCTGAAGAGGTTGTGTCCGAGACCTTCTACGTAAGACACCTTCTTGATAGTAAGATTTCCTTGCATGATGTATCCGTAACCTGATCAGTGAGAACTAATCATTTCCAAACTATACTGTCCCTCCATACTTCTCCACAAAATTTGATAGTATCTCTTTTCTTCCGATCATGTGCTTTGAACAACCTGAGTGGAGATACCACACATGACCATTCTGCAAAATAAATTAAGTGGATTTAGGTACCATTTAAAGATGGGTCATTTCTTGTTAGGCTTAGGGGTCAGGGTTTAGGTTTCCACACTTTTGGTTTAGGCTTTTTATAACTAGAAACATGATATGTGCCAAACCAATCACAATCATAATTAATGTCAATAGAATCATTCAATCCACATGTAGAACAACAAATCTTGTTACGAGACAAATTGATTAAATGCTTCACTGAATAAACTTTTTGTGGAAAATAAATGTTTTGATCAAAAGCATTACAATCGTCTACATAATTTAAATTGTTCTTTCTAGCAATGAAACAGAATTAAATGATTTTTCTCTCTCTTTTTCTTCCTGAGAATTCTTCACCCTCCATACTTGTTTCACAGATTTTCCATTATGCACAGAATCTGAGACATCAGAATAGCCAGAATCAGAAGATTTAAACTTAGAAGTATGTTTGGTAGGAGGTTTTCCAATTCTTCTCTGCTTCTGAGAATTCTTTCTAGATTTTCCTTTAGAATAGTAGGTGTTCTCAAGAATAGATTTAGGTCTTTTTCTTTTATAAAGTGGAACTGGAACTTCCTTTTCTTTTCCTTTTAACTTCTTTATGTCAACATAAATCTTTTCTTTAGCAGTGAAGTCAAACTTGTCAATCTCTTCGTTTGAACACTCATCGGAATTCATATAGGCAGAGAAATCCATTTCATCAAATGTTTTCACTCTATCATCAAAAAAAGGTTGAGCTAGAAGTAGATGGTATATCAGGATTAGACTGTTGAAATGTATGTCCAACAAAAGCTTTGTAAGATTTATTTGAATCAGAAGAAGAAAAAACATTTTGAGAGTCTTGAACATGTTTTCCTTTAGAAGCCTTTGAAACAGACAGTTCAAGATCTTTAATCTATAAAAGAATTTTGATCATGTTCTTCTTCAAATACTTTTGTTATTTCGGATTTCTTCAAGAAAAGGTGGAACATACACTTTTGGTTCAAAATCATTGTCTGTATGTTTCGGTTCACTTTGGAAAAGTTCTTCCTTAGTGTAGCTTCTAAAGTATCATCTGACAGAGGTGGTCTGACATATGGATATGACTCATTTAGTCTAGCATACACGAAGGGAAGTTGCATTTTGTCAAGTCTTTTCCTGTTGGCATCTTCTTTTGCCTCAACTTCAGAAGATGATGGAGTGAAATTCATTCGATATTTAGGATCCAGTTTCATGTAAAGATAACTATACAATGTAGGAACTTATGAAATTGCCTTTTCCAAGTAGCTCGACTTTTCAAACCCTAAACCATCTTTGGGTTGATAAAATAAGAATTCATTTGGTTTGTTCATTAAAAATGTTTGATCTATTTGACCTCTTTTCGCAAATCTTTCTTCAAGATTCTAAATTTTAGAAATCAAATTAGAATTTTCAGAACATACCTTTTCGTACATTAAAGCATACCCATTCGTCTCTCTCTTCGAGAGAATCAACTTATATGATAACTTAGATATCTGTTCAGACAGGGTCTTAGAAACATTGTCTTTATTGTTGAGAAATCTCTCATTTTCTTCTTTTAAAGATTTAATTAATTGAAGATTTTCAGCCTTTTCACATGAGAGAGTGATTATTAGCTCATGATTTTGTTTGCAATTGGTTTCCGAAGAGGCACTCTGTTTCTTTTCTTTTTGGAGCTTGCCTTCAAAAACAGTTATTTTGTTCATTAAGTTCATAAGCTTTTCATCAAATAGAGACATAGAATGTACCTCAGAAGAATCGGAGTTACAAGATCCAACGCCATCATCATCGAAACTCTAAGCGTTAGAGTCATTGGCCATGAAGCAGATATGCGCGTCTGCTTCATCATCATCATCGCTCTTTGAAATTTACAGCCAATGATATCTTCATCCATTAGAGATTTCCTCGATTTTTTTTTTATTGGCCAGGAGCATCTTGTTCTTGCAGTAGTTGGATTCTTTGATGACCGGCTTCCTACACGCTTTAGCATAATGTCCGGTCCTTCCACAGTTATAACACTTCTGAGATTACTCCGTCTTCAATTCAATCATCCTCTTCTTGTACTCAGGTTTCCTTGAGCTTGAATTAGGTCTCCTTGAACTTGACAAAGTCCTTAGATTGTTAGACGAAGGCTTCTTGTAGAATTTCTTCTCGAAAGTCTTTGTCAGAAGAAGCATAGCTTGTTTGATGTCGTTCAAGTCGGAGTCAGAACCACTATCCTCTTTGTCAGTGTTGGACTCTTCACTATCTTCTTTCAAACTTCTACAAGCATACCTCTTGCCCTTTTCAGCAGCAACAAGAGCTAGGGATCCACCGATCACTTCTCGCTCTTCCTCTTGCCTTCCATTTTCCCCAAAACATGTTCCTCATTCTGCAACAATGTCTCGTAAACAACATGAATGTTCATTCTGATAGAGACTTGCTCTGGCTAATCTAAGAAGCAAATCTCTTCTATTCAGGTTGAAGATTGCTCAGAAACTTGATGTTGTTCTCTATCAGAGTCTTCTCTATCCCGTTCTTTCTAAGCTCATTCAATAGATTGCAAAACCTCTCGTAGACAGAGTCAAGCATCTCACATTCTCTTTGCCTGAAGTTTTAGAAGCTCTTGAGACAGTTAGTAACTTTGATTTGAGCATCGATACCGCTCCCCATCATCTATTTCTCGATCTGGTCCCAAATGGTCTTCCCACTTTGTTTATGATTATCTATACTGGTATAGATATCGTTTGGTAGACCTTGCAGAATGTAGGACCTTATCATCCTATCAGCATCAACTCGCGCCATTTCCATCTCTGTCATGGAAGCATACACTCTGGGCACTTGTTGTTGAACAAGAAAGGCGGATTGGCATTTGAAGTAGCCAGTATGATATCCATGAAGATGGCTGGTCCATCTCTCAAGGATTCTCTCATCATAGGACTAAGTCTTTGTTTGTCAATAAAGTCAAAGAATATGTCCTTCCATTAAGGATAATCTCCTCTGAATAGGACAGGAGGTTTGTGTCCGAACCGATAGTCATTGCCTCTCGAGATGACATTGTTCTTAAAAATCAATTGATCATAGATAAAATGGTTGAAATACTCAGAAAAATAACTTACAAACCATAAACTGATAATTTTTGTCGCCCCTAACTGTTTGTCGCACCCCACTTGTGGAACTTGTCGCACCCCAAAACTTGTCGCACCCTTCTCCTCTCGCACCTTAAACTTGTCACACCCACCTTGTCGCACACAACTTTGTCGGGTCAAACTTGTCGGATCCAAACTTGTCACATAGAACATGGTGTGAACAGTAACTTATCGCATATAAACAATACGATAACGATAGTTTGTCGGGTCAAATTGATGCGATGAAAGGATTTTGTCGGGTCTAACTAGTGTGATAAGATAATGTTGTCGGGTCAAACTAATGCAATAACAGGAAGTTGTCGCATTAAAGTGATGTGATAAAACTTAGTTATCGCACACAACTATGCAATCACAAAGAATGATAAGGATGCGATAACTTGGCAGTTCTTAAGGTGTTTGGCAGCTTTCAAAATTTTACAGAAATACAGTCCAGAACCTTTCAGTTAAGGATATATAGGCTCGAAAATCAAATCCTTACAACTTTACTCTCGAGATACAAACCAGGACTGAATAAAAACCAATAAAACAGTGAATTGAAACTCATAGACGTGGTTTTCCAAGAAATGAGATTGAGTCTTCTTCCAATGTTGATCTTCTACTCTGATACTAATTGTTGTTTTCCCAGATAATTAGAAGAAACAATGAAATAAGATTAACACAATGGAAATAGCAAATCAGTCGATTTATCTATTGATTCAAACGTGGAATACAAAATATAATGTTTTTTATTTGACGGCTGCTTCTCTAAAGCTGATATTACAAAATAATGAGTTAGCCTACTCTAGAGCTAGGAAGCTATATATATATATATATATATATATATATATTGGTTTTACATAAAAAGTCCCTCTACTTTATTACAAACAAAAATATAAACCTAACACCAAACATTCTAGATTTTTTACACATGAAAACTTTAAGATTGTGCTACATCTTAAAAAAAATTCCAATGTCGAAACACACAATTTCAATGTTGAAGTATTTGAAATATCATAATTCACTCAAACAACATAGATTGAAATATTTTGGAATCTACATTTATCAAATAATAAGAGGGAACAAGTATACGGAAAAGGGAACCATCCTAAACACAAGAATCTAGGTTTAAAAGTCAATTTCATATCAGTCACCAACAACACAGCTTACAAAATTACAACACTGGCAATAAGAAACCCAGACACAAATTTCCAATTTAACCTTCTGAAACATGATTTGAAAAGGAACCATGTGAATCAAAATTTTATGAAATGTAATTGTGGCATACTCATACATATATACAACTTTATTTGCAATCTGATGCCCCAACTTTACAAGAATTTAAACCAGAAACATGCCTAATGCAGAGGAATTGTAGGGTGTGAAGCGATGGGAGGTGGTAACCATAAGGGAAAAGGCGACACTTGACGTTCATAGATCGGGGATTGGAATTTTTGGGAATTAAAAGTTTTAAAAGACAAATATTTATTTTCCATCTCTTTTAATATCTCTATCTTCCATATCATTCTTTATTTTCATGTCATGTTGGTTAACTAGTTATTTGATGAATCGGTAATTTGGGTACCTAAACATTTGAAACATTACATTTTAGTTATCAAAATAAAGATTTTAAAAGTACAATACTTAAAATAGGGATTAAACAAAAGTTAGTTACATTTTCTTGCAATTTGCTTTAGTTAACTTTTATAAATAACAAGTAATAATAATTAATTTTTATAACTAATAAGTAATAATAACTATTGTGTCCTAAATGAAAGCAAACAAAGGTTGAAGTTTCGAACATAACATAAGAATCAAAAGTGTAATTTCACTCTTTGTTATTTATATAAATATTTCATATTCTTATATATCGTACGTTATTTTGATATTTTACTAATAATAAATATAAGAGTAAATTGCAATTTTGGTTCATGTGTTTTGTTATAAGAATTAATTGATTTATAAATCACTAATCTATTGAAAAGTAATTAATAATTAATATTATTTAAGAAATAAGAATTAATATTAATTAATAGTTTATAGTTAATAAGTAACAATTTAATTATAATTTATAATTAATTAATGTTTAATAATAATTAATAATTTAACTGTTGATTAATTCATAATTAAAAAAGCAATACTAAAGAAGAAAATGATAGAAAATTCTCGTACTGTATTGAAACACTACTCCAAGAAACATTTCAATAAACTAGCTTATGACTAACTAATCGGAACTTTTCCAGAAAAGCTAAAGACTGCCTTAGTAAACAATATTGATTAACTTTAAAGATGTTCAAAATGTTACGAGAAAAAAAATCTATATTTGATACCAACTTAGGTGAATTAAATACCTATATGCATACTAATTTATTGTCTTTCCAATTGTTCAAGATTTCGAAAGTATATTCATCGTCGTGTTGGCAACAAAAAAGAACCACAATTTCTGGTTTTGTCACCAGTAATATACTAACGATCCAAGCTAGTATCATAACTAGGGTGCTCAAAAACCCGTCTAACCCAACTAATTCAGCCAACCAAAAAACCCAAAGCTAAATAACTTAACCCAAAATAATCTGATGTCTAATTGAGTTGTAAAATTTTAAAATCCAACCTGATGAACTCGATATCCTTTTATTTTTTGAATTTAGTATATTTGTAATGTCCATATTAATAATATGTACATTAGACAATTACACCATCACGTACTCTCTTCACATACAAATATTTTCAATATCCTCTCCATTTTTATATAACTCCTTCATACATATGTTCAGTAAATGTGAGCAGGCTCTTAGCTGCTCGTTGGTAGAAAACAACCCATATGATATTGAGCTTGAACATTCGAAGAATGAGCCGGAGATTCTCTTATGTGATAGCACCTGCTTGAGTAAGAGGGTTTTCATGCATATATATGCAAATTGAGAAAAGTGGTCGAATGTGATATGCTTAAGATTTAAGGAATATGGATAAGCTATATGAAATGATTCATGATGAAAAAGGAATTTTAAGTAGAGAAAACAACATATTCAAGGTTAGAAGAATATTTTGATATACCAAAGTATCAACTCGACCACCCCGTACGGTTTGGGTTGGGTTCGTTGCACTTTTGTTTGGGTCGAAAATTTTCAAACTGCAAATATTGGGCTAAGCTGTTTAAATATTTCAAGTCCGATCAACTCAACTGATAAGCACCTCTAATCATAACTTGGGAATCCATTTTTTTCTTTTAGTGGCAAAGAAGAACGAAAAGAAGTGAGAGGCCGGGGGCAGGGAAAAGAGTCGAGTCGATCACTTATTGAAAAGTCAAGGATATCAAATGATCATGCTAATAACTCGCTATAAGGGGTAGAAAGCCTGTTCTTTTGGTATGGCTTTGGGATCGACCCCGATAACAAAAAAGGAATCCAATTATTCACTACTTGTACAAGAAGGAGTCTCTTTCGGTTTGAGGGGGAATCAATTTCATTTTCCGAAGCCCGTCCATTCCTTTCAAGCGCCCTTAGACTCGTTACGTTGTTCCACTGACCGGTTGATGGAAATGGACTGACTACCGRGGATATTCGTGTTACTTCGTCTGCACTGGTTTGTACACGAATGCGCGAGTTATACCGAGTACTCAGTAAATTGTAGACCACTTCAAATCTTAGTTTTGAAAAAAGGCTTTCTTTTAGGCGCTTCCTCTCCTTTCAATCGAGCTAGGCTGGGGGAGGATGAGATATTTTGGCGGGTTAGTGGGGGTCCTTGGCTAAGATGGAGCTACAGTTTAGATTATCGTAGAAAGAATAATTATTTGACGAAGAGTGTAATAAACAAACAAAAAAGAAAATAAACAATGGTTGGTAACTGTAAGGGTTAAAACATAGGTTAAAGGGTGTCCTATGAAAGTCAAGCAACCAAAGTAACCATCGGCCATTTATGTTGGGATGATTCAAATGCTTTGAAACCATCGATCGAAGAGTATAAAAGTGATGGTGCATGGTAACCTTGCGAAAAAAAATCAATCAACAAGGGGAACTAGTGGACGCTAGAGAGGAAGACGAATGTTCGCTACAATTCGTCTAATTTGACACTAATCAGTAAGACACTCATATCTCTTGTCTCCCTGTTGTTCGATCATCCGAGTTGTTTTCTGTAGGGCTACGGTGGCAAATGGTCATCGCTCACCTCTAACGTTCGTCAAAACGGTAATTCCCGTCACATCGGATTGTCTAACCATGACCCTCATTACGGTTCTGAAAGGTAGAACATATGGTTCTTGTAGGTGTCGATCACAATAAATGGCTCAAGGTTTTGCTGTTATGGTGGATCAAAGGGTTCATAACTCTTTGTGATTTGAGTTGTTTTTAGGCAAAATATTCCTCCTTCTTAAGCTTTATTGTTGATCAATGGTATTTGAGAGAAAGGATAGAAAAAAAAAAAAGATAAAGTGAGGAAACAGTAGGTATATGTATGTATGAAATCGAAGTAGAAAATGAAGTTTACATGGTATGTAAGTTGCACAAGTATGGTACATATATATATATATATATAGAGACTTGAAATAATGTGAGACCAGCCTGTTTTCGTGAGACCCGTGAGACCAGCATTTTACACTTGAAACTTCAGAGCAAAATGCTGTGAAGGTGACTTTTTAAAACCTTCACAGTGTTTTTGCTGTGAAGGTTCGACTTTTTTTAAACCTTCACAGTGTTTTTGCTGTGAAGTTTACGTGTAAAAATGTGGTCTCACGGGTCTCACGAAAACAGGCTGGTCTCACGTGAACCCAACCCTATATATATATATATATATATATATATATATATATATATATATATACATGCACAACATAATGCATCTAAGTGAGCTTTTGTTTTGTATAGTCATAGTTGGTGCATATATATATGTATAAATATGTATCCATGTATATATATATGTGTGTGTACGTATATGTATATGTATATATGAATGTATAAGTTGAAATAACGACGTAAGCAACGTTGTCGGCTTATGAACCGTTAAAATAAATGGTGTCAAGGAGACCACTCGATCATCTCTGATTATTGTAGGAGGAGGCATCGTATTTTACCTAGATATAAGTGCGGTCTTGGATTTGTAGGGGAGGTGCTAGCCAATTCTAATATCGGTTAAGGCAACGACTTGTATGGTGAGTTATACGTGACTTTTCCTATAAATGGTTGCACATTTTATTTATAATTATAACCAAGCTTACTTGGAATTTTCTTGACATTTTTAATATATCATGTATGCATAATACGTTTAATACTTTTTTTATAATATGTGTTGTGAGTATTAATGTGTTAATGGGGATGTATTATGGTATGATTCTATAAAGACGAGCATGCTTTGTGAGCTTGTTTAAGCCGTAAGTGCGGACATGCTGTGTGAGTTCGCCAAATAATGTTGTGTGGTAGACATCTCCCATAACATCGTTGGCTTTGTGAATTATGTTGTTAAACCATATTGCATGATAAATTATGATGTACATTTAGATCGATTTAATAACATTGTGTATGCATTAAAACCGTGAATTCACTGAACCCTAGGTTCACCCATCTTGTTTCAAAATAATTTTGAAACCAGGTCATCACTTGCTCGGGAGTAGTAACAAGAGGAAAGAGAAAGCTTAGAACCTCGTCATCATGGAATAAAAAGGCATGTCGAGGAGCGATATTCGAGTTTTTTTAGCGATCAACTTTTAGAAAAAATTTAATTAAGTTTTATTATCTTGAAAACTTCCGTCGCGTTGAAGTCTTTAGAATATGGGACAATATACTTTTGGATGCTTATTTATATATAAAAAAATATGGGTCGTTATAAGTAGTGTCAGAGCCTTAGTTTAAAAGAAATAGATTATTAATTTTAGCCTAAGCTTAAACTGAGTTGGGGTATAAAAGCTAGAAATAGAGAAAAGGTTATATGATTTAATGCTATTATAATTGGTTTAATTTGCTTTAAGTTTTGAAAGTTTGCTGAAAGGTGGTAGATTCATCATTGTGGTTTTGTAGGAACATGGTTTACACCAAGCAAACTAGGAGCATTGGTCGTCGAGGAGGTAGGACCGGAAGTCTTGCGGTAGCTGTTGGACTAGGACCAAGGGGTGGAATCGAGGAACGCGACCTTATGAGCTTTCATCACAGTAGCGGATGCTCAAGGAGGTTAAGGATCAGTTCTAGGAGGATCGCTGCCAGGTCTTGGAGGGTGCGAGTGGAAGACCGAAGCTTGGGATTTGTCTGGAAGTACCGTCTAGATAATACTTATGAATAGTTTGTGCAGATTACTCACTACCCGATGGACATGCCTTGAGTGAAAGGTTGAGGAAGAAAGATAGTCTTGCTTTAAGTACTTTTTTAGGGTGTTTTGAATATAAACCGGTCTTGAGCTTGGTTTATTTTGATTTTATTTTGGTTTACGTTTGAGTTGGTTTGGCGTAATCATCAAGACTTTGTATTGACTCATGTTTTGAAGGATTATATTATTTTGGTGTATAATCTTATTGTGTAAATGTTGAACTTGTTAATTAATTAGGTTAATAATGGATATAATTATGCTTATAAGTGTAAATTTTATCGCACACAACAATTATGTCGCGTCGGTCAGGAAGGACAACAACGGTTACACCCGATGAGGTAGACCCACCACCAATAGGGATCCCCCTAAATGTACAAGAAACCTGGCCAACATCTGTTGCGGCTGCAAGGATCGTTAGCACCCCAGAACGAGGTCGGGGAAGAGGAAGGGGACGAGGTAGAAATCAAGCAGCGCCCAATAAACCTAAGCCTTCTGTGCAAGCAAGCTCTGCATCTGGAAGAGGTCGAGGTAGGGGGCGAGGACATACCCGAGCAACCGCGGAAACCCATGGGGACATCATTGCCCAGGAGGTGACATAAGCTTTGCAAGCTGCCTTGCCTATGGTACTAGCTCAGGTGCGAGAGGCAGAGTTAAAGAATCAAGAAGATGGGGAGATAAGCAACAAAGGGGAGTAAATTAATGATTCAAACAATAGGGAAGACCTACAGGTGAGGTCAAGAACAGCGAGCCCTATCAGCATAGGTTCGGGATAAAAAGGTTGTACTTATAAGACCTTTTTGGCTTGTACGCCCCAAACCTTTCAAGGCGACTGTGACCCAGTGGTAGCTATGAGGTGGATAAGATAGACATAAGTAATATTCAAAATCAGTAAATACACAGACATATGCATCATCCATGCTCAAATCAGAAGCCCTTTTCTGGTGGGAATTAGTTACTAACTTAAAGGGCGACGAAGTTGTGGCAAGAATGAGATGGGAAGAGTTTAAGGTACTATTTAATGATAAATTTTGTCCGTACACTGCAATAACGAAATTGGATGAGGAATTTTTGAGGTTGGAGCCAGGATCAATGACAGTCAGGGAATATACAACAAGTTTTACAGAGAACGCGAGATTCGCAGAGCACTATGTTTCAATAGGAGAGGCAGGCAGAGTGTTACATCTATGGACTAAAGGCATCCATTCAATAATTTTTTTCTCACTATGAACCCAAACACATTCTAGGCTACAGTAAACACAACAAAGATTACAGAAAAAGAGAGAAATCGTCAAGAGGTTGAACGAGGTCACATGAAAAGAAAATGGGTATGTCCGAGAAAGAAAACCAAAAGGGCAAAGTTTTTGGGTTCAGAATGGAAGACATGGAAAGGACAAGATACCAAAACATGTCCTAAATGCAACTGCCTGCACAAAGGAGAATGCATGATTAAGCAAAGGGTGTGTTACCGATGTGGGAAACCAGGACACCTTTCTCAGGATTGGGAAGTTGAGAGGAAGGAGCGACTATGTTTTACCTGTAAGTCACCCAACCATATCCAAGAAAATTGCCCTCAACAGAAAAATGAGTATGCCACTGATCAAGGTGGAAGTCGAAATAATAAATAGGAGGAAAAGCGGTTGGATGCATAGAAGTCAAAGGGAAGAGTTTTCCATATGACAGCAACAAAGGCCGAGGAGACACTAGACGTGGTGACAGGTACCTTTCTGGTTAACTCTGTGCATGCTAGAGTACTATTTGATTCTGGTGCAAACCGCTCTTTTATATATACTACATTCTGTGATTACTTGCATAGAGTGCCGAAGCCTTTAAGCTCGGTCATAGAAGTAGAGACTGTCAATGATAATTGAGTGACGATTAGAGAGGAATATGATGACTGCAATATTCAAATAGACGGTCATTCGATTCCATTAAAACTACTTCCTATGACCCTTGGGGAATTTTATATAATAATTGGAATAGGTTGGTTGGCCAAAACCAAGCAAGAATAATGTGTAACAAAAAGATAATTCAGATTGAATGAACCATTGTTATATATGGAGATAGAAGAAATAAAAAATCTAGCATGATCTCTTTGGCAAAAGCAAGACGATGTGTAAGAAAGGGGTATTAGAGTTATTTGGCATATGTGTAGATTCTAAGAAAAAAAAAGTATGGAAGACATTCCCGTTGTTTGAGGGTATCCTGAAGTCTTTCTGGATGATATGACAAGTCTAACACCAGAGAGACAAGTATAATTTCAGATTGATTTAGTACCTAGAGCAGCACCTATTGCTCGGACACCCTATCATTTAGCATCATCAGAAATGAAGGAGTTGATGTCTTAGTTGCAAAAGTTTTTGTACAAGGGTTTTATATGCCCTAGTACCTCACCCTGGAGAGCACCATTGTTATTCGTTAAGAAAAAGGATGGTACAATTCGAATGTGCATCGACTACTGCGAGCTTAACAAAGTAACTATAAAGAACAGGTACTCTCTTCCAAGGATTGGTGATCCTTTTGATCAACTTCAAGGTACCAGTTATTTCTCAAAGATTGATCGGCGATCGGGTTACCATCAACTAAAGGTTCGAGAGGAGGACATGCTTAAGACAGCTTTTAGAACTAGGTATGGGCATTATGAATTTCTTGTAATTCCCTTTGGGTTGACAAATGCACCCGCAGCCTTCATGGACCTGATGAATAGGGTATGCAAGCCCTACTTAGACAAGTTTGTCATTGTTTTCATTGACGATATTTTGATTTATTCACACACCGAGTATGAGCATGAGCAACATCTTCAGGAGGTTTTGAGTTTTCTAAAATAGGAAAAATTCTATGCAAATTTTTCTAAGTGTGAGTTCTAGCTTCGAGAAGTTCAATTTCTAGGACATGTCGTGACCCAAGAAGGACTAAAAGTAGATCTGACAAAGGTAGATGCTATAAAGAGGTGGAGCCACCAAAGACCCCATATGAGGTACAAAGTTTCTTGGGATTAGTTGGTTATTATCGAAGGTTCATTCATGACTTCTTATGGATAGCGACGCCATTGACATCGCTAACAAAGAAAGACGTGAAGTTTGAATGGAAACCAACAGAAGAAGAGGTATTTAGAATCTTGAAGGAAAAGCTTAACACTGCACTGATATTGACTTTACCAGAAGAAACCGAAGGGTTTGTAGTGTACTGTGATGCTTCCAAACTTTGGTTGTGTACTAATGCAACAAGGAAAAGTTATTGTGTATGTCTCTCCTCAATTGAAGGGACACGAGAAGGATATCCAACTCACGACTTGGAATTGGCAGTTGTGGTTTTTGTATTAAAAATCTAGAGGCACTACTTATATGGGGTGAAATGTCAAATTTATACTGATTTTAAGAGCCTAAAGTACTTGTTCGATCATAAATAACTAAATACGAGACAACAAAGGTGGATGGAGCTGTTGAAAGATTATGACTGTGAAATTTTGTATCATCCAGGAAAGTCGAATGTGTGGCCGATGCATTATTGCAAAGAGAGGAGAGATCAGGTGAGGATTAAGGTAGGGCGAATAAAGGTTACTCCTAGTTGGACTGATAAACTCAAGAAAATCCAAGAAGAAGCTTTAGTAGAAGGGGGAGAGAATGGTAGGTATTGTTCCATACCTTGAAGTTAACAATCAAGGGTTAAAGTGCTACAAGGGTAGAATATGGATTCCTCGCTTAGGGAACTTTAGTAACCAAGTGTTAGACAAAGCCCATAAATCTCGATATTCTATACACCCGAGTAACAATAAAATGTATTGAGATCTTCGTCAATCATACTGGTGGCCATGGATGAAGAAAGACATACCCCATTATATCAAAAGGTGTTTGACATGCTTGCAAGTAAAATCTGAACATCAATGACCGTATGGCCAACTACAACTTTTGGAAATCCCGATTTGGAAATGGGACCACATCACAATGGACTTTGTGATGAAGCTGCCAAGAACACCAAAGGGTTATGATGCAATACGGGTAATCGTTTATAGACTGTTGGTCCCAACCAGGTTTACAAGAGTTTAGAGGAACAATTTGTAGAAGAGGAGGGATGAATACAAACACATAAAACTTTCATAATTGAAAATATATATTGACATAGAAGGATCAATACATATTTTTACAGATTGTTTGCGGAAATAGAAAAGGTAAAGATAACCTATCTAAAACAATCTAAGATTACACACAAATGTACTTAGCAAATATAAGAAATTTTTCGAAAAGATAAAGACAGAAAGATGTTCTTCTTAGGTAAGAACTTTAGAATTTTTGAGAGAAATTCTAACTTGCTTGAAGATAAGTGTATGTATTCTTTTGTGTGTTGTAGAATGATATAGTGCATGAAGAGATCACTCACCTATTTATACCAATTGTATTCAATGCAAATCAGAAGGGTTAGAACACACGTCAAGCTTTAAGAAGAAAGCTTGTCCTTTGCAACAGTGAATAGTACTATTGTCTATTCATGAGCAGACATCCTTTCATGGAGTTGGTGGGCACTAGAGGGTATGGGTTGTTCTTTTTGTGTGGAAGGACAAGAAAAAAACAATCGTGCATGACAAGCTTCATTTTATCGCTGAATGTAGGAATAACGCTGGAGGTCTCTTCAGCATTCATTGAGGCTTGTGCAGTCTTCACACATATGTTGACCAGGTTGTAATCACTGAATACCGCTTCAGATCATGAACGCACCAGTTGCTAATCTTCAGTTTCAGTCTTCTACATTCACTGAAGGTTCTTGGGAGAGAGTTTTGTCTTCTTGAAGTATCGCTATCGTTGTAGGATTATAATGCTTGTTTCAACGATCACTGAACAGACTCAGTGATGATCGCTGGAGCTAAAAAGACAGAAACAATAATACTTCGAAAGGTAAAAAGGATTATCATCAAATCAATGAGAGAGAGGATCAACAATCACCTCCTATTTGATGATGACAAAGCAACATAAATAAAATTTCCTTAAGGTTTAACAGTTATGAAAAGTTACATATAAAGTACATGTCCCTTTTAACTATTTTGGGATCTTTTTCAGTGATGCAGTTTTTACTATATAAGTTTTCTTAAGTTACAAGTTAAGAAAAAGTACATGAGGGGAAACTGAAACTGAAAGCATGTTCACTGACTGAAGATTGTCAGTAACTGTAAGAGCATACTGGAACTCATAGACATGTGTCCATATTACTCTTTTTAGGGATATTTTTCAGTGATGCTGATGAAATCCTTATATTAATCAAAGGAGAATTACAAGTGTTTCAGTCAGTACATTCTAGACTTATTACATATAAGTTGTACATTGAAAGAAAAGACATAGAAAAATAAGACTTACAATGAAAGATAAAATTTACAAGACATAAATTTACAACTAATCTAAGTCGCTGAAGTCGATGTAACCAGGTACTTCTTCTCCAAGCATCTTTGACGTAGAAATTCTTTTCTGATCTTGCGGTCTATCATTTCACCGTAAAGATCATTGTCCAACCAATATCTTAGATAATCAAGATGTTCTATAGGACAAAGACCAAACTCATACACTTTCTGAAAGTTGTGTTCACCTTCATAGTCAAGAAATATAAATCTAAACTCAAGCTTTATATGCACAATGTTGGGTATGAAAGGATATTTCGCTGGCAAGGAGAGGTTCAGCATAAAGATGTCTGGCTTCTTTGAATCCTTCAGGACTTCCTCCAGGGAGAACTTTGTTTCATGTTCGTTCCTTAGAGTTGGTCCATCGTTAGGATCTGAAGGTTTTCTTCTTCCACCTTTCCTCAATGTCGGCTTATTAGGTACTACAACAAACTTAGACATCTTCTTGATCAGCTCGCTGAGGATGTCTTCAGTTATTGGCTTGTGCCTTGACTTTGAGCGTTGAATAGCTTGCCAGATTTCCATCCATTCACTGTAGCCGTATTGTCCAAGGTAGGAAGGATACTCTGTGACAGCTTCAAGGTTGTCTCTAGTGATGAGCATGGAGATGAGAAGTCCACCATCTTTCATTCGTCCGTTGATTATGATCTTTGAGATGCGTTGAGGACTTATTCTCTAATTAAGACAATCTTCATTCCATTTTCTATCTCGGTCGTTCAGCTTCATTGCCTTTTCATGTTCAGCTTCTACAACTGAAAGCAACTTAGCTTAGGCCTTGACAACGTTCACCATCTTTTTAGACGATTTCTTTGGAAGAACTTGAGCAGCAAGAGACTTGGCCAGCTTTAGGCTGTCCTCAGTCTGTTGTCATTGAAGATTGAGTTCTTCCTTATCCTTGAATGCTTCGAGTCTTTCAGTTGCAGTAAGGAAGTCAAACTCACCACAACTAGAGGTACAAATAGGAATTTTTACGCTAGTTTGGTCGAGTGACTCCTTAAGCTGAGTCATCTGTTGGTCGCTAGGAACACTGGAGGTTGGGTTTTCAGGTACCCATTCCTCTAGACGATCAAAGGTAGTAGAAGGGATAGAAGAAGAGAGTTGACAAAAGGAAGTGACTATTGCAAACCTGGAGGATTCAATATTTTGAGGTACGACAGGTTTGAAGAGAACTTTGAGATTTCCTTCTTCAGCAACACCTTTGTCTTTTGAGGCGGTGTTCTGGTTCTTTGTGGAAGTCTCCTTCTCTTTTTCTTTCTCTTTCTCCTCCTGGATGAAGAATCCCTGAGAGAGACTCCTTTTAGAGCGCTGGCAGGTTTGTGGTACTGAATCGTAAAGTCGTCATCATCGTCGTCTTCACCATTATCACCACCGAGATCCTTTCCAGCATCAGGAAGGGATGGAAAGTCATCTTCACCTTCATCTTCCTCATCACCATCATCAGCTGCAGGGGTGATAGGAAGGTCTTCATCATGAGCTTCAGCATCAGCTCTGACAGCATCATCAACAACCTCAACTTCAGCTTCATGGGTAGTGATGGCATCATCAACAACCTCTACTTCATTAGTTTCAGCTCTTTGAGCATCAGCTTCACCTTGTGTTGTAGGGACAACAGCAGCAGTAGTAAAGTCTTTCTCCCCATCTTTGTCATCAACATAACTAGAGAAGAGGTTATCAAGACTCAATTCTATTATGTCCATTCACTACTAAAGCATGTTCAGCAATTAAGCTTGAAGAAGACTGACTTCGAGAGTCTGATCCAGCGAGAGGCGATCCATTGTTGTGAAGGAGGGTGTAGAAACTGGTACTGGACGTTGAAGAAGTTCCAGTATTTGCTGCAACAACTCACCATGTTTGGCAACCTGAGCATTCGCTTCATCGGCTTTGTTATTGAGAGCAAATATAGCCTCAGCGTTGGTGCGTACAACGGCTTGCACCATAGAAGGTTGTTCCTTCACATGATTGACATCAGCTTTGACAGTTGAGAGGTCATAGGAAACATCATCCCTGAGAGCCATGCCTTTATGGACTTCAACAATTTCGATTAAGACAGTCTCTACGGCCGGGAGTAGCAGCTTCACGTCATCAGCCATGCTATTTTCTTCTTTCATGGCTGACGTTCCTACATTGCAAGGACTTGAAAAAGAAGATGGTTAAGCATAAGATAGCTCGGGGATAGAATAAATTAAAGGGTAGGTTGGAAGATTACCTGAGGGTTCATCAGCACAATCTGAAGGATTGATGCTGGTTCTCTCCAGGTTTCCTTCGAGAGGATAAGCTTCCATTAACTGTGGTGTTTCGAGACGAGCAACCTCAGGTCCTGTGGTAGGTGCTTCATTATCAGCGAGGACAATCACTGGTGATTCATGAGCACGTGTCGAGACAAATGAGGAGAGGAGAAGATGACTGAGAATGGTGGAAGTGGGTGTTCAGTAGTGGCTATGCTGATATTCACACCTTCAGTGATTTGGGTCACTGAGGCGGTTGGGATAGGAGCCACATGTATGACAGTGACTGGAGAAATCAATGAAGATATTGGAAGAGATAAAGTTGAAGGTGCCCCGGTGTTAAGGCTAGTTTCAATAGCTGGAACCTTTTAAGAGGTAACAGCCAAAGATGTGGTTATCCCTTTTCGGCTTTCTTGGCCCTCAATGGAGAACTAAGAGTGGTTTGTGAGGATCTTTTGGAAGAGAGGGATGTGGTGGTTGGGATAGACGTTGGGGGGTTTTCTTTAGTTTTGACCACCTGAGCAAGGGAAGAAGGACATACCGGCACAATTGGAGAAGATGAAGAAGTATATGTAGGCACAATCACAAAGGAGGAGAGTGCAACGTCTTCAGCTTTCATCTTATGATCCAAGATACTGGATCCAAGCTCGTAGATGGGCAAGTTTTCTTCTGTGGAGTACTTGTTGCTAAATATTTTAGCAAACACCATGGAAAATAACCTGGTGTAAGGTACTACCTTCTCCCTCTAGCGCTTGTTCAGCTTCAGCACTAGGTCTTCAAAGATCACGCCAGCAAAGTTGATTGGCCTTTGGTGAAGGATAGAGACGCCAATGTTCAACGCAACTCTGGATGCTTGATTTTGTCCACCAGTTTTGCCTCCCATACATTGGATGAAATGGGAAAACAAAAACTGCCAATATTGCAGACATGCGGTTCTTCTCAATTTTTTAAAACGACTTGAGGGGATCGCTGGAATCCTTCTTTGTTGGCCAGGCATAGCCAATATCATCCAAGCAGGAGATGATATCTTCAGTTGAAGGTTCACTGGCATAGGGGCGGTCCTTAGTGTGGCAACGCCGAAACTGACATTCATCCTGTTAAAGGTGAAGGAGATTTTCTCCACCTGTTTAGCAGTCAGTATCATGAACTACTTCAGCAGTAAGCCAGAACTGCTGAAGAATTTCCTTCTCCATGATAGGTTTATGGGAGATAGCGAAGGAGATAGGAGAGTTCTTGAGGAATGTAGCAGCTTCCTCGTAGTAGGATTTGTTGGGCGAAATATCTAACAACGCCACATGATTATTGGGCTTGAAAGACACATCATCAATCGAGAAGTTCACGTTCTTGGCAGACATTTTTGTTATAAATAAGAAATAAGAAATAACAGATCTGTTAGAAATTCAAGATATAATTGTGAGTTATTAAGTTTCGAAACAATAAAACTTCTTTTGAAAAATCCACAAAGAAAATATTAGGGTTTTTCAATAAGAGTAAGTGTATAGAAACTTTAGAGTATAACCAAGTAAGAGAATGTGTTAATAATCTTTATGTTGGTCATTTAAGAGAACAAGATCTTAAGTAACCTAACATGAGTTTCTTAGAAGAAGAGCATATCAAACAGAAAGAACAGTTATCAACCTGTGAGTCTTAGAAGAAGAAGAAGGTTGAAGGGTTTAGGAGTTCTCTTTCTTGCCTGCAAATGATTTTGAGACAGAAGTTCGACAAAAGTATTTGAAAGTGTAAGGCAAAAATGAGAGGAGAAGTCTCATATTTATAGGCTGGAGGAGAGAGAAATTGAAATAGGAGAGAGGAAAATACGACTTAAAAGTTGTGCAATGATGAAGAAAGTACCATGTTCTCATCCACGATTGGATGAAATTTTGAGGGGTCACGTGTGTCTAAACGGTACGCGCGTCTCAAAAAAAATCATATCGTTTAAATAAAAATGATGTCATAAAACGTTTCATTTTCCATTTCCTTTTAAACAAAAAGTTTAAGATATTCAAAAACAACATACTTAAGAATATGAAAAGTTTTTGAAAAGGTTCAGTGATAAGAAAAATCACCGAAGAAAAGTAAATCTTTTAAAACGTTGATCACCGAAAGAGAAAAGCTTCAGTGATGATTTTGTTTTACAAAAAGAAAAATATATCTTAGAGAGAGATATTTCCATAAATGGCTTAGTGATGAAAGAAACATTGAAACAATCTTTTAAAACATTTGAATCACTGAATAAGGAAAGGTTCAGTGATCATTTTTGTTTTAAGATAAGATAAGTATATCGTAGAGAGATATACTTGCTTTAAAAAGTTCAGCGATAGAAGGAATCACTGAAACAATCTTTTAAAACATTTTGATCACTGAAGATGAAAAGATTGAGTGATAGTTTTAATGTTTTTAAGAGAGGGAGAGAATAAGTATACATACCTTAGAGAGAGAAGATATATTTACTCAAGAGTTTAGTGATAGAATAAGAACACTAAATCATTTCACTTACTGAGTAATGCTTATAGCTGAAGGAAACTAATCCTCAGCGTTTAGCATTCTAGGTTCGCTAATCAAGATGTTGAATCTTGTCTCATTGAGAGGCTTTGTAAAAAGGTCAGTGAGTTGGTAGTCAGTTCGAATAAAGTGAAGTTCAATATTACCATTCATAACATGATCTTTGATAAAATGATATCGGATCTCAATATGTTTGGACTTGAAGTGAATAACATGATTGTTTGCAATGGCAATAGCACTGTTGCTATCGCAATAGATAGGAACTTTGGAAAACTGAAGATCATAATCATTGAGCTGGTTTTCATCCAAAGGACTTGGGCACAACAGCTTCGAGCGGCAACATATTCAGCTTCAGTAGTTGATGTGGACACTGAATTTTGGTTTTTACTTTTCCAACTTACCAACTTTCCACCAAGAAGCTGACAACCTCTAGTGGTGTTTTTCCTATCAATTTTGCATCCTGCAAAATCACTATCCGAATAACCTATTAGGTCAAAACCTGAACTCTTAGAGTAATAGAGACCCAAGTTGGTAGTTCCTTTCATGTATCTGAATATGCATTTTACAGCAATCAGATGGGATTCCTTAGGTTCAGATGGATATCGTGCACAAAGACAAGTAGAATGCATGATATCTAGTCGACTTGCTATGAGATACAACAGAGAGACGATCATTCCTCTATAAACAATAACATTTACAGGCTTTCCATTTGGATCCCTGTTTAGAGAGAGGATGAGCCATTGGAGTTTTCATAGATGTGCTGTTGGATAGATCAAACCTTTTCAGCATTATCTCTAACATACTTACTTTGGTTGATAAAGAAACCTTTATCTGATTACTTGATCTGGAGACCTAGAAAATAGGTTAGTTCTCCTATCATACTCATCTGATATTCTTTCTTCATGCAATCAGCAAACCAAAAACACAAAGATGGATTAGTGGAACGAAATATAATATCGTCAACATAAATTTAGACTAGAATGATATTACCTTTAACTTTCCTAAGAAATAAGGTCTGGTCAAGCTTTCCACGGACAAATATCTCAGAGATGATAAATGAGGAGAGGGTATCATACCAGGCACGAGGGGCCTGTTTTAACCCGTAAAGAGCTTTATCCAATCGATAAACATGCTTTGGATACTTAGGGTCAAGAAACCCTATAGGTTGTTCAACATAAACTTCCACTTGGATTTTTCCATTAAGGAAAGCACTCTTTACATCCATTTAGTAGACTCTAAAATCTTTATGCATAGCAAAGGCTAGGAAGAGTCGAATATCTTCAAGTCTAGCCACTGGTGCGAAGGTTTCGTCATAATCGATTCCTTCTTCTTGTCTATAATCCTGAGCAACAAGACGAGCCTTGTTACGGGTTACCACACCTTGTTCATCTAACTTATTGCGATAAACTCATTTGGTGCCTATCACAGTTTTGTCAGGGGGACGTGATACAAGGTACCAGACTTTGTTTCTATCAAACTCAATGAGCTCCTATTGCATGGCAATGACCCAGCTAAGGTCTGAGATAGCATCATTGATTTTCTTGGGTTCAACTACAGAAAGGAAGTTGACAAAGAGACAAATATTACCTAGACCACGTCGTGTCTGAATACCTGCACTTGGATAACCAAGAATTTAATAAATTGGATGGTCTTTTGTCCATCGCTTAGCTGGTAGAGGATTGTCATCTGAGCAATGATGTTCAAGAACAGAAGATGAGGCTTCGGCTGTAGATTCTTCAGCAATGGGTAGAATTGCTAAAGGAGCCTCAGTGAGAGATTCAGTGACTGGTAGAGGTTCAGATGCTGAAGGCATTTCATTCACTAATTGATTATTGTTTGAAGTAGAGGGAGGAATGCAACTAATAGGCACTGCAACGATCTCTGAAGAAGATTTGCTTCAATTATTAGTTGCAACTAGAATGATAAATGGATCATCATCAGCTTCTAGATTATCAGCATTGGGTTGATTGCTGAAAGAAGCTTCAGGTTGTCCAACATGAGAGAACATGTAGTTTTCTAATTCTTCGTCATCATTAATGATGGGTTTAGAATTAGCTGATTGAGATTCATCAAAGGTGACATGAATAGTTTCTTCTATGGTCTGTCAACGTTTGTTGAATACTTTGAAGGCTCTGGATACTGAATAATATCCAAGAATGATTCCTTCATCAGCTTTGAGATCGAACTTTCCAAGTTGATCACGGTTGTTGAGAATAAAACATGTGCAACCAAATATATGAATAAAGCTGAGAGAAGGCTTTATGCTATGGAAGAGTTCGTAAGATGTCTTCTTGAATCTCTTAAAGATCAGCGACCAATTTTGAGTGAAGCAAGCAGTATTAACAGCTTCAGCCCAGAAATGAGTGGGAAGATGAGATTCGCTGAGCATTGATCGAGCAACCTCAATGATTGTTCGATTTCTCCTTTCAGCGACCCCATTTTGTTGTGGAGTTCTCACAGAAGAGAAGTTGTGAGAGATTCCCTTGTCCTCAAAGAAGCTATCCATAGTACTATTTTTGAATTCAGTTTCATGGTCACTTCTGATATATCGTACCTTAATATTGTTAAGTACTTCTATCATTTTGATGAACAAGATAATTTTTTCAGGTGCTTCACTTTTGGATCTAAGAAAGAAGACCCAAGTGTACCTGGAGTACTCATCAACAATGACAAGTGTATATTTCTTTCCAGCTATGGATTGTACGTTGACAGGACCAAAGAGATCTATGTGCAATAGCTGAAGTGGAGAGGTCACTGAAGAGATTTGCTTAGACTTGAAGCTAGCTCTTGTCTGTTTTCCTTTTTCACATGCTGAGCAAAAGAGATTCCTTTGCAAATGTGTGTTGAAGAAGACTAGTGATGAGATCATTTCTAGACAACTCACTGAGTGTCTTTAAGTTGAGATGAGAAAGCCATTTGTGCCACAGCCAGTTGATATCTGACGAAGCTTTTGAGAGAAACAGTTGTTCTTAGTAAAAGGAGAGTCTATGTTGATGATATATACATTCTCTAGACGAGAATCGGTTAGAGCAACCTTATCATCCTTGTCAAAGACGTAGCATGAATTCTTAGAAAATTTTACTGTGAAATCTTTATCACACAGTTGACTAATGCTAAAAAGATTGTGCGTCAGCCCTTCAACATATGCAACACGTTTAAAGGTAGTTGCACCATTAGTTAATACACCAAAACCTTTGTTATATCCTTTTCCGTTTTCTCCAAAGGTTATAGAAGGACCTCTTTCATCTTTGTAATCAATGAGCAAGGATTTGTCTCTAGTCATATGTCTTGAGCATCCACTATCGAGATACCAAATTTCTTTGACTTCCTGCACACAGAAACAGATTAAGATTGCTTTTGGTACCCATTTCTATTTGGGTCCAGCAGTGTTAGAGGCAACATCCACTGAAACTGAAGACTCAATGTCAGCAGATGGCTTCATTGAACATGAAGAAGAGGAACAACAACACCTGACGCTAAAGAATTAGAGTCATTATTTGTCTTCACTGATCCTGAAGAGAGGCTTTAGTGGTTTTCTTCACCTTAGTCATGTTTACAACCTTGGTGGTAGATTTCGCCTTGGTAGATTTCTCAGCCTTGCCTAATTTCTTTCCCTTGGCTAGAGGAGCAGCCTTGGCGGCAGAAGGACACTTGTTGGCAATATGTGTAGTTTCACCACAGTGTCTACACTTCCTATAAATGAAACCAGCTTTAGGGCCAGGAAGTACCAGAGGAACAGAAGAGTGACAAGTTCCAAGGATTCCCTTCTCATTTGTTTTAGGAGGAACAACTGAGGATTTAGAGTCCTTAGGTGAAACATTCACCTTGAGCTTAGACTTAGATTCTGAGAAGATTCATATATCTTGATCCCAAAGGAAAAAGAAGGTGCACAAGCTGAAGGAATAGATCTTGATCTATGTGGCTTGTCAGCCTTCTTGGGAAGAGGTGCCTTGGAAATGGATTTACCTTTATCTTTGTGACCTGAACTCAAAGAAGTTCCTTCAATATGAATCTCAGTGAAAGAATACTAAGAGGAAGAAGTGTCAGGAATAGAAGATACGAAGGTACCAAACTTAAGCATGGACTTGTCAGTGACACTATCTTCCTGATCATAGGAAAAGCCTAGACCAATCTTAATCTTGGAGGGAATTTGAGCATTGATGATCTGAGAGGCTTTGCACCATCCTTCAATGGTAGCCTTCTTAGCCTTGAGTTCAGCAATAGCTTGCTCACGCTCAACTATAGCCTGTTCACACTCAATAGTGATGGTATGGTTTACGATGACCTAATTTTTAAGATGTTCTTCGATTTCAGTCAGCTCTTTGATCTTAGAATGACAAATCTTCAATTGTTCTTGAAGATCAAGATTAAGCATTTATGCTTTTAATTTGCCATTCAGGGAATTGTAAAGGTCAACCGTCAATATATCTAACACTGATAGGCTATCAGGGACATAAGAGGAAGAAGAGGGTTTATTCAGGGAGCATACCTGAGCAAGAGAGGATGATGAGGGATCATTGGAGGTTGATGTATCATAAGTTTCTTCCTTGACATCCTTGGCCATTAAGCAGAGATAGGTCGTATCTTCATCATCTGAGGATGATTCATCAGAAGAATCAGCCCAATCATGTTCTTCAGCGACAACACCTTTGCTCTTTCACTGTAAACTCTTCATCTTCTTATACTTCTCCTTCAGCTTCAGATATTTATCGTCTTTGGATCTGAAGGAGGATGGGTTTTTTGAAGATGGCGTCATAGTCTTCTTTAACCTGCATTCACTCGCAAAGTGACCTTTACGTTGATAGTTGTAGCAGATCGCTGAAGCCTTCTCAATAAGAGCTGACTTTGGCTTATCCTTGATGGTCAGGAAAGGAGATTTGTGGAAGTTACTTTTTCTGGAAAATCTTATAAAAGACTTGGTTAGAAGAGCCAGTGACTCATCAAAGTCTGTAAGATCAGACTCTGACAAATCCTCAGAGTTAGTGGGATCTAACTCCGTTAAAAAACAGAAGAAATAAGAGGAATAGAAGAAGAAGATGGGAGATCAGTTGGAGAATCTTCAGAGATCAAAACTAACGGAGAACTTTTCATTTCTTTGGAATCTTTGATGAGATTCCTCTTCAGTTGACGAAACTGCTCATGATTAAGCAATATTCCATAGAGAGAACATAGAGAGAGGGAGGACATATCGTTGGATATTTTGAGAAACATATAATATATAACCCAAGATTCTAGCAAACATTCTAGAAACTTCGTCAAAGTTTCAGAATCAGAATATTCCCTACCAACAGTCCTCAAATCAATAAGAAGACAATTAAATCTTTGATGTACTTCAGACAATGTTTCATTCTTTCTACAAAGAAAGCTTTCGTATTGTCTTACTAGATTAATCTTCCACAATTCTTGTACTTGGAAAGTACCTTTATATTGAACACAAAGAGTGTCCCACATGGATTTCGAGGTACTAAGCTTCATAACAGAATGATAAACCTCGTCAAGAAGAGACATGGCTATTATAGATTTCGCTCGAGTATCTATAGCCACCTTATTCTTGTCTTCATCACTCCATTGATGAGGGAGCTTAGGAATCTGTTGTTCAGGAATCGTGGTCATCGTAGTTGTTTTAGAAATAGCCGGAGATATTGCGTATTGAACATAAGGTCCATCCTCTAATAGTGTAGAATCTCATGATCCACATCTTCCAAGAAAAGAGACATCCAATTTTTTCAGAGACTGAAGTTGTCTTTTATAAATCGGGGAGGTTTCGCAAGAGAACCATTATCGTGAAAGTTTGTGTTTGTGTTTTGTCAAGCCATTTGTAAAGTAGTAAATTATCTAAAGAATGAAGAGATAATAAAATGCAGATAAACAACTAAACAAGATGAGAGAAAAAACACTGCTTTGATACAACTTATTGGTCCCAACCGGGTCTACAAGAATTTAGAGGAACAGTTTGTAGAAGGGAGGGAGATGAATACTAACACAGAAAAATTTCATAATTAAAAATATATATTGATATAGAAGGATCAATAAAGATTTTTTACCGATTGTTTGCAGAAATAGAAAAGGTAAAGATAACCTATCTAAAACAATCTAAGATGACACACAAATATACTTAGCAAATATAAGAAATTTGTCGAAAAGATAAAGACAGAAATATGTTCTTATCGGGTAAGAACTTTATAATTTTTGAGAGAAATTCTAACTTGCTTGAAGATAAGTGTATATGTTCTTTTGTGTGCTGTAGATTGATGTAGTGCATGAGGAGAACACTCAGCTATTTATACCCATTGCATTAAATGCAAATAAGAAAGGTTATAGCACGTGTTAAGCTTTAAGAGAAAAGTTTGTCCTTTCTAACAGTGAATAGTACAATTATCTATTCATGAGCAGACATCTTTTCATGGAGTTGGTAGGCACTAGAGTCGACTAGCCGGCTCCGTGCAGTACTATACTCTTGAAAGAGCATGGGTTTGTCCCTTGTGTATGAAAGGACAAGACAAAAACAATCGTGCATGGCAAGCTTCATTTTATCGCTGAATGTTGGAATAATGTTGGAGGTCTCTTTAGCATTCACTGAGGCTTGTGTAGTCTTCACACATATGTTGACCAGGTTGTAATCACTGAATACTACTTCAGATCACGAACGCACCAGTCACTAATATTCAGTTTCAGTCTTCGACATTCACTGAAGGTTCTTGAGTGTGAATTTTGTCTTCTTGAACTATCACTATCGATGTAGGATTACAATGCGTGTTTCAGCGATCATTGAATAGACTCACTGATGATCGCTGGAACTGAGAAGACAAAAACAATAATAATGAGAAAGGTAAAAGGGATTATCATCAAATCAATGAGAGAGAGGATCAACATAGACTCACCAAGTCAGCACGTTTTCTACCAATTAAGGAAACATACTCGTTGGAAAGATTAGCTAAACTCTATATAGACGAGATTGTGACTTGTCATGGTGTTCCATTATTGATAGTCTTTGATAGGGATATTCAGTTTACTTCTACATTTTGGCAAAGATTTCAAAGAGAGATGGGGTCACGAATAAAGCTAAGTACAGCTTATCACCTGCAAACAAATGGACAAAATGAGAGGAGCATTCAAACTGTAAAAGATATGTTATGAACATGTGCTATAGATTTTGCAGGATCATGGGAAAGCCATCTCCTATTGATAGAATTTGCCTATAACAATAGCTTTCATACTAGCATCAAAGTCGCACCGTACGAACCTTTGTATGGAAGGAAGTGTCGAAGGCCATTGTGCTAGAATGAGGTGAGCGAGAAACAATTGGTTGGACCATAAATATTTCAGCTGACTACGGATAAGATAAACTAGATAAGGGAAATGCTGAAGATAGCTCAAGATATACAGAAAAGCAATGCTGATAAAAGATGAAAGCCGATAGAATTCCAAGTTGGGGACAAAGTTATGCTTAAGATTTCACCCTGGAAAGGCGTGGTGATAAGTCCCCGTTACATTGGTCCCTACAAGATAACTGAAAGGATAGGTGAGGTGGCCTATAAATTGGAGCTACCTGAAGAACTTCAAGGAATCCATCATGTTCCACGTATCTAATCTAAGGAAGTGCTTGGCTGATGAAAATACTAAGCTAACTCTTAAGGATGTAAAGGTAGACCAAACTTTGAGTTATATTGAAGAACCAGAAGTTATCGTTGATAGAAAAGTAAGGAAACTAAGAAATAAAGAGATTGCTCTTGTGAAAGTTCAATGGAGACATCATGGAGGGTCGGAAGCAACTTGTGAACCCAAGAAGGAGATGAGATTGAAGTACCCTCATTTATTTGTATAGGAAAAATTTTAGGGAATAAATTTTGTCAAGGGTGGAAATTTGTAATAAACAAACAAAGAAAACAAAAAGAAAATAAATAATGGCTGGTAATTGTAAGGGCTAAAACGTAGGTGAAAGGGTGGCCTATACAAGTCAAGCGACCAAAGTAACCACCGGCCATTTATGTTAGGATGATTCAAATGCTTAAAAACCGTCGATCGGAGGGTATAAAAGGGATCGTGCATGGTAATTGCGGAAAAAAAATCATCGACAAGGAGAGATAGTGGACGCAGGAGAGGAAGACGAAGGTTCGTTACAACGCGTCTAGTTCGACACTAATCGGTAAGACACTCGTGTCTCTCATCTCCTAGTTGTTCGATCAATCGGGTTATTTTCCGTAGGGCAACGCTGGCAAATGGTCACTGCTCACCTCTTTCGTTCGTCACAACAGTAATCCTCGTCACACCGGGTTGTCTAACCGTGACCCTCATTACGGTTCTAAAAGTTAGAACTTATGGTTCTTGTAGGTGTCGTCACAATATAGTAAATGACTCAAGGTTTTGCTGTTACGGTGGATCAAAGGGTTCATAACTCTTTGTGATTTGAGTTGTTTTTAGACAAAATATTCCTCCTTGTTAAGCTTATTGTTGATCAATGGCATTTAAGAGAAATGATAGGAAAAAAAGAGGAAGTGAGGAAACAGTAGGTATATATATGTATGAAATCGAAGTAGAAAATGAAGTTTGCATGGTATGTAAGCTGCGAAAGAATGGTATATATATATATATATATATATATGCATGCACAACAGAATGCATCTAAGTTAGCTTCTGTTTTGTGTGGTCATAGTTAGTGCATATATATGTATAAATATGTATGCATGTATAGATATATATATATATATATATATGTGTGTGTATATATGTGTGTGCATATGTATATGTATATGTATATGTATTGTGTATATATGGATGTATAAGTTGAAACAACGACGTAAGCAACGTTGTCAGCTTATGAACCGTTAAAATAAATGGTGTCAAGGAGACCACCCGATCATCTCTGATTATCGTAGGCAGTGACATCGTATTTTACTTTAGATATAAGTGCGGTCTTGGATTTATAGAGGAGGTGTTAGCCACTTCGAGGATCGGTTAAGGCAACGACTTGTACGGTGAGTTATACGTAACTTTTCCTATAGATGGTTGCACATTTTATTTATAATTATAACCAAGCTTACTTGGCATTTTCTCGACGTTTTTTGATATATAATGTATGCATAAGATGTTTAATATTTTCTTATAACATGTGTTGTGAGTATTCATGTGGCAATGGGGATGTATTACATTATGATTCTATAAAGACGAGCATGCTTTGTGAGCTTGTCTAAGCCGTAAGTGTGGACATGTTGTGTGAGTTTGCTAGGTAATGTTGTGTGATGTAAACATCTCTCATAACGTCGTTGGCTTTGTGAATTATGTTGTTTAAACCATATGCATGATAAATTATGATGTTCTTTCAAATCTATTTAATAACGTTGTGTATGCATTAAAACCATGAATTCACGGAGCCCTAGGCTCACCCATCTCATTTTCAAAATAATTTTGCAACCAGGTCATCACTTATTTGGGAGTAGCAGCAAGGGGAGAGAGAAAGCTTAGAACCTGGTCATCGTGGAATAAAGGCATGTCGAGGAGCGATATTTGAGTTTTTTTTAGCGATCAACTTTTAGAGAATTTTTCATTAAGTTTTATTATCTTGAAAGCTTTTGTCGCATTGGAGTCTTTAGATTTGGGACAATATACTTTTGGATGCTTATTTATATAAAAAAAATCTGGATCATTACAAGGAGGACAAGACTTAGTCCGGAGTATGTGGAGTGTTATGTGTGCTTGAAGAATTATTGAAGACAAAAATTGAAGATATGGAAGAAAACTTGGAAGAGATCAAAATGGTTCAAAAACTAACAGTGCTACCAACTACCAATATTCAACATTAGATGATGATTGACCTTGAAAAAAATGAAAGATAAAGAATAAAGATTACATTGATGTGAGACAATAAAAACGTAACGAAAATATAAGAGATTGAAGACCAATTATAATTACGTGTGGCGTAGCCAGTGGCGGATCTAGAAAATTTTATTATTGGGGGCAAACTTAGGGAGTTGGGGTGTCAAAAAATATTTGAAACCGAATAACTCATCCGAACCAAGACGATTTTGGGTTATTCGGTTTATACTGTTCAGTTTAATCAAATAAATATAACTTTTTTCCCTTTTTTGATTAATATTTACTATTTCGGATAAACAAAGACATTGTACATATATTTTTATTTTGGTTCAACTTAAAACAAATGAACACAATACACATTAATAGTCAATAACAAGAAATCAGAGGGCAAGAAATTAGATTCAATTAGAAGAAATTAGAGAGCGAAAGACCAATATGCTATAAATAAAAGATAAACTAGTAGTAAATCCTATATCAAAATAACAAACTCAAGAACCCTGAATCAAATATCAAGAAATAGAAAATTAATAATTAACAAATAACAATAATTATAAATCTATAAAAAATAAAATGCAAAAACAATATTTGAAAAAAAATAGTGATGGATCAAATTATTAGAATTATAGCAAATAAAACAAGACAAATAAAATGACTTTCAATGATTTAAGACTTAGAAATTAGGGACATTAGAGTTTAATTGATTCTTAAATTGGTAACTCTTTCAAATGAAATAAAATGGAAGATGTAAATAAAATGGGAGGGATTAGATTTGGGGATGGGGGCCTATTTGCAATTTTAGTTATATATATATATATATATATATATATATATTTAAAGTTAGAAGTGATGCTCTTCTTGTGAGTTCCTGGGTGGTTTGTTGGGGGCCTGTGCCCCCTATGGGCTTGCTATGCATCTGCCACTGGGAGTAGCTATATAGGCAATGACTTGATCCGAAATACGAATTATAACAGTTGTTTAAAAATGTAAAATGAATGCGACAACAATATGAAATGAAATTATGATAAAATGAATTTTAAAGTGCATTTCAATGACTCAATTGCCAAAATCGTAATTATAAAATATTGTATAAAAGATTTGTTGCAAATTAATTTTGAATAAAATGATTTTTCTAATAAAAACGAGTCGGGACAAGGATTAGATTTGAGGTTGGTTCTGCACGACGAGTACCGGACTTTAGGCCTAAGATCAGTCCCACTACTTTAGATCAAGATTGGGATTGTCTCCCTAATTACAAAAACGACCTCTTTTTTAAGACCGATATAAATGCAACCCGACACATGACCAAATTTTGACTCATCTCTATTATCAACTTATTAATTTTAATTATTCTTAAAATCAAAGTAATTAATGATAGCACTTAGAGCAACTACACTGATGGAAGTTGTAAATCAATTCTTTTGATAATTTTCTATTTTCTGTCAGCTCTACATTATCACCACATCAATAATCAAAAAATCATAACCAACATTTATTAATATATTCAATCAAAGCTCGTTTAAGTTTTTCTAAAAAGTCTAGTTTAAATGATCATAAACTATCTGATAGAGAAAAGTTTTTTGTCACTTTTTTTTATTATACCTTAACAAATATTAATTATTAATTATTATTTATTATTATTATTATTAATTATCAATAAATATTAAGCATGTTTTTGGTCATTTTACATTTCCAAAGATAATTTAAGCATCTCCAAAACATTCTTCAAAAGTTTTCCAAAATGGAGAACCAAAGTTCAAAATCTATAAAAATGATTGTATTCAACTCCAACAGATTCTCTATTTTGGAGATTATATCATTAATTATATTATTAAAGTATATCATACATTTAATTAAATATTATTTTTATCTTATAAATATTTTATTTCAAGGTTACCTATTGGTAGAATATATAATAAAAAAACCATTTATCTCTCATGGTAATAATTTCTTGAGAGATATCCAAAATTTCGAGAAATTTACACCATCTCTCCTACTTTATCCATTTTGGAGAAAATTTTGGAGAATCTATTGGAGTAAAAGATCGCTTTAAATCCCCATTTTCTTCATTTTGAAAAATTTGTTAGAGATGCTCTTAGTTTACCAGTTAGCTTATCAACAACTAGCTAGCTTATTAACAATCATATAGCACCTCAGCTAGTTTGTCAAACATAGATTTAGGGAGTATTTTGATCAATTTACCATTTCTTTACTTTTTGTTTTTGAAAAAAAAAACTTTCAACCCTCCACTAGAAATTTGTCATGTTCCCTCTTCCCTCTTCCTAACCCTTCCCTCCTTCATCCACACTGTCTCCCTCTATCTTCGCTGAATTTTTGTTGAGCAAAAACTTAAGATACACATATCGTTTATGAAATTAAAAGACCAATCTTATTGTATTTTGCCTAATATAGAAGCAAAGCCCACCAAAACCCAAAATAAATGTCACACAATAGAGAAGCAAATGGATTGCAAAATTGTTCTGCCACTGATGCGTCTAAGAAGAATTGAATCGACAAATAGGAGTAACGAGAAATTTGCAGAAGAAAAAGAGATGAAGGATATGGAAGTCTTGCATTCAATCCAAAAACATAAACATGTCATTTAACTAGAACAAACTCAAAACATAATCAAGCCAACACAAATTCTTTACAAAAAATTGTGATATAAAATAATTAACTAAAAGTATATATCAAACCAGGCCTATATCAACATTTAAGCCATGAATAGAGTCACCAAAGTTAAGCCACATCCGATGAGGAAACAATGTAGATAGGGTCAGAGAGAGAGAGAGAGGGAGGCGGGGGAGTTTCTAGATGCATGAGAGGCGAGGGTCTCTCCATCTCCAGCGAAGACATATAAGGTAAAGATATATATGGTGCAGATGATAGCTCCAAATTGAGATTGAAAATGCTTTCTAATGAAGACCTATCTGTCGACTTCAACTTCTAACTAAAGGCGAAGAGCCGACATTGATCTACGTTGTATATCAACATATTATGGTTTCGAGGGTCATCCATTACGTTCATCGGTTGTGGGGTTGGATGCAAAAGTGTTCATCAGAGTTCGTCTTCGGTGGTGATTCAGTACAGAAGCGTTCTATGCGATTGGTGAATTGCTTCCAGGTAACTTATGTTGGGTCTCAAACTCTCAATACATTTGTTGCAGCATGCATGCGAGTTGCTTGCAACTTGGATAGTTGCATACTCTTATGTGTGTGACTTGGAAAGTCAAATTACATAATGATTTCCTGTTGAGGTTTGAAAGATCTAGCAACTAACCAAGTCATTGAAAGTCGGGACAAATAGATATTTTTATGAATATTTTAGTTTATAAAAAACATATATAACTCGTATATATTTTGGTTTGTTCTCCTCTCTCCAAATTTGAAATAGTAGATTCTTTTGGCTAACATTTGTGCTCGTTGTAATAATTGGTATATATTTCAAATCCAACCGAACTAGCCTCAACTAATGCAACATAATTAGAAAACAATGTTGCAATAGTTTCTATTAAAACAACATGCATAATCACAGGATTAAGATAACAAAACATGTTATTTATAATCAGAACTCCTTGACAAAAAACACAAAACAACTTACAAACACAAAAGGAAATGGTAACTAAAGGGGGTAAAACAGATAGAAAATAACTCTCATATTGAGAGTTATCAATAGGCCTAACAACTTAGGGCTCGTTTACTAAATACTTACCGGATAAACGCTTACACTAATAAAAAACATACTTTCACCGGTGGATTACAAAAAAATCAACTTTCTTTGACTTCCGCCAAAAATCCGTCATAAGTTTTAAAAATAATAATAATTCGATTAAATTTTGTGGTGAATGTGAAGAAGATCGGTGGCGGATTATTTATGTAATTATTATTTAAAAGACATCCGCTACAAAACCCTTAAAAAATTAATAAACATTTAATCAAAATTAATAGTGGATTTTAATTAATTATTTTGTTAATTAAAATTTGTCGCAATTCCACCACTAATTTTAATTTATTATTACAAAAAAAAATAAGAAAATTTCAGGTAATAAAATTTGTGGTGGATACCAGCAGATTGTGAGATTCATCGGAAATTCACCGGTAATTTTATAACTTACATTTAATTTAGTTTTAAATTAAAAATTAGTTTTTAAAATCACAGACGGATTTTCGTTGGATCTCACCATTCGCTGGTAATCCGCCACAAATTTTATAACTCAAAAAAAAATTAATTTTTTGTTTATTTAAAAAAAATCGGGAATAAATATTTGTGGGGCAGATCACCGGCAGATGGTGAGATCTGTCGGAAATCCGCCGATAATATTAAAATTATATTCAATTTGATTTTAATAAAAGATTAGTTTTTTTTTAACTACCGCTGGGTTTCCGACATATCACACCATTAACCAGTGCTCCACCACAAATATTTATTCTCGAATTTTTTTTTACTTTTTTTTTAATTTTTGTGGCGGATTCTGAATAAAAATTACAATTTTTTTTAATAAAAATTGCATTTTTGGTTATTTATTTTTTTTTCTATTTGTAAATACTTATTCTTATTTGGTTTACATGTACGGTATTTATATATTTGCATATACACCACATACATATATCAATTACATACATATATGTAGATGAGCGATCAAATACAAACCGTCCCAATTTATATAAACCTTACAAATTAATTACAACCAATCACATAAATCCATTTTTTTAATTATAAGGGTATTATGGTTATTTGAATTTACAATAGTTATGTTTGGTAATTATTTAATATTAATAGATAAATTTGGTAACAACATAATATATATATATATATATATATATATATATATATATANTATATATATATATATATATATATATATATATATATAGGGGTGGGCTCACGTGAGACCAGCCTGTTTTCGTGAGACCCGTGAGACCACATTTTTACACGTAAATTTCACAGCAAAAACACTGTGAAGGTTTAAAAAAAGTCGAACCTTCACAGCAAAAACACTATGAAGGTTAAAAAAGGTCACCTTCACAGCATTTTGCTGTGAAGTTTCAAGTGTAAAAAGATGGTCTCACGGGTCTCACAAAAACAGGCTGGTCTCACATGATCCCAAGTCTATATATATATTATATATATATATATATGTGTGTGTGTGTGTGTGTGCCTAATCAAATGAGAACTAATTAGTTTTGTGATAAATGTGAGATCCAACCTGAGCCAATCATTTAAGATAATTAATATTTTCCTTAAAGTAAAATAAAAAGATAAATTAATAATTTGGGTTGATTATTTAATTTATTATAATTAGTTTAATATTTCAAATTACTTTAATTAGATTAATTAGTTTATTATATATATACACACACACGGACACACAGGCACCGAAATCCGGTGGCATCCTCCCACAAGTGATGACTTCCTCCGGTCATCTTGTCCGACCAAAACGCCGTTTCAGACGACCTTCTCCCTTCCTCCATCCCCGCTAGGCCGCTACTGACCACCATCTACATCGACGCTCCCCTCGATCTCTCTCTCAAACGCCCTCATTGAGTGATATCATAGTGGTACTACAGTTGGTATCACAATGGTACCGCATTTTGTTTCACAATGGTACCACAGTTGGTATCATAATGTGCTCGAAGTTTACTTGGTGTGTTTTGGATATCACATTGTGTATCTTGGTGTATTTTGGGTATCACATGGTGTTTGCAGAAATAAGGTTTACCGGAGGCCGGAAGCAGAAGAGAGAGACAGAGGAAAGATAAAAATTTTAAATACCTAAAATGTCCTTTAATTAAAAATTTAAGTCAAATTACCAAAAATATTAGTTTTCTAATTTATCCATTGATTTGTGGTTGAGATTAAATCTCACAGTTATCACAAACTAACCAGTTCTCCCTTGAATAGACCCATATATATCTATACTATATTATAAAGCATTCGTCAAAAACTTTTTAAAATCATTTTTTATGCATGAAGTACTGTATATTGATGCATATTACTTAAAATTCAAGATTACAAATAAATTATGTATAAGTACAACTTATTAAAGCTCCATGTTTGAATTTGTGTAACTAGTTGTGGATAAACATAATCAAATAAAGGATAAACATCTCATTTTAAAATATAAAAGATCTAAAATATAATTAGGATAATTATCGAGTTCTAACAAAATAATAATTATCTTTATAAGAAAATTATATAATTAAACCAAATATAAATTACTTTATTATTCAACTAAATTAAATTATAATAAAAAAATTGAATCAAAAAATTAAACAAAAAATATAAATTTTAAAAAGTTAATTTGATACTAATATCGATATATTTTTGTCAGATTTTTATGATATCTTCAAATTCATATTTTATTCAAAAATAAAAACATCATCGTTTTTTTAAAATTACATAAGTAACATCGACTAAGATAAAAAATAAAATAAAATATTAAACTTTGGATAACTTCACCAAACCAAGGTTCATCACGTGCAGTGATTGTGGACTCAAGTGGGAGCCTGCTGGCAAAGAGAATGTTAGCGAGTCTTAGGAAATTTCTCCTTTTTTAGAATGGCTCCAGTGGCTACATTTATGTTTAACAGGAATTGCTGAATATCAAAAGCTTATTACAAGAAATCCCATTTTTTTAGAACGAGTTGAAGGAGTAGGCATTATTAGTGGAGATGAAGCAATAAATTGGGGTTTGTCGGGACCAATGCTACGAGCTTCCGGAATACAATGGAATCTTCATAAAGTTGATTATTATGAGTGTTATGACGAATTTGATTGGGAAGTCCAATGGAAAAAAAAGGGATTCATTAGCTCGTTATTTAGTACGAATAAGTGAAATGATAGAATCTATAAAAATTATTCAACATGCTCTAGAAGGAATGTCGGGAGGGCCCTATGAAAATTTAGAATTCCATCGCTTTGATAGAGTAAAAGATAATGTATGGAATGAGTTTGATTATCGATTCATTAGTAAGAAACTCTCTCCAACTTTTGAACTGTCGAAGCAAGAACTTTATGCGAGAGTCGAAGCACCAAAGAGAGAATTGGGAATTTTTTTGATAGGAGATAAGGGTGTTTTCCCTTATTGATATAAAATTCGCCCATCGGGTTTATTAATTTGTAAATTTTTCCCTAGTTAGTCGCTGCATTGCACGAGTACCCTTCTAGTGTATATACATATATATGAATAATATATTGATTAACACAATATTAGCAAAGATCTAATTGAGGTGTTCATTAAATTTTTTGAAAAAAAATCGCCACATTTTAAAAAATGTAGAATAATTTTGTTTGAAAGAATCGCCACTAATTTCCAATGAAACAGACTCAAACTGTTCAATGAAACAGGGTCATATATGATTGCATCAGGTTCATATGTATAATAGCTATAACGAAACATATTTATATTCATAGGTATTATAACAATTTGTAATGAAATAGGTTCATAGGTCATATATGATTGCATCAGATTCATATGTATAACAGTTATAATGAAACAAGTTCATAGAACATGTTTTCCCCATGTAATGAATTCTTTTTTTTTTTTTACTTTACTTATTTAGTTTGTTTCAATCTTGGCCTTTCATAAAAAAAAATGGATGGATGTGATTAGTTTGTAAGGTTTGTATAAAATGGATGGTTTGCAAAGTAAACCTCCTCCATATATGTATGTATATGTGTGTGTGTGTGTGTGTGTATATATATATATATATATAGGGTTGGGTTCACGTGAGACCAACCTGTTTTCGTGAGACCCGTGAGACCACATTTTTACACGTAACCTTCACAGCAAAAACACTGTGAAGGTTTAAAAAAAG
>NC_037544.1:30755046-30757727 GCF_001531365.2 Cynara cardunculus var. scolymus | reverse complement strand
ATATTTATAGAAATGATGAGAGTTCATTTATTATGATTTGAATATTTACGGAAGATGAATATGGTTCATTAATTATGATCAATACTTTTTATTAGAAAACAATCAGAACTTTTATGAAATCGCATATTAATCAAATGAAATGGACGGTTGAGATTGAGTTGTATTGGTTGCACAAATGTCAAGGGTTGTATAATAACCAACCTCTATATATACACACACACATATAATATGTTTCTATTGTTGTTAGTGGGTTTTAATAACTAATATAATGTTTTATTAGGCTTTAATGGGTCTTGATGCGATTTAAATGCTCTTAATTGGTTATAGTGGGTCATAATTCTCTTATCGAGTCCAATACACACCATATACGTATATGCATTTAAAAATGAGTTGTCAATTATTGGATAAACGTTAGAGCTTGTATTTATAAATGGTGGTCCCAGTCGGATCTGCCAGAGTTATAAGTAATCAATTTGTAGAAGGGGGAGGATGAATACAAACACAGAAACTTTCACTTTTAAAATTATATATTGATAAAGAAGATCAATACAAATTTTACAGATTGTTTGCGGAAAAGATAAGATAAAGAACCTATCTAAACAATCTAAGATACACATAATTACAAATAGCAAAGAGAAAAGATTTGCTATGAGAAATAAAGATAAGAATTAAAGTGTTCTTCACTTGTTCAAAGTGGTTCTTTCTCTTAGATTGAGAGTAGAGAAAGAAGTAACTTCTTGGGTAAGTTAATAGTGAAGAAGATGATAACTGAGAGGAGAGCACTCAGCTATTTATACCCATTGAATTAAATGGAATTCAAAAGGTACAAAGCATGTGTCAAACTTTAGGAGGAAAGCTTGTCATTTGCTACAGTAAACAGTTCTTTTGGTTGTATATGAGCGGTTTTCTTTCATAAAGTAGGTAAGCACTATAGAGTCAACGGAGTGGCTCCGTACTGTACTATGCTCTAGAAAGGTCTAGATTTGTCCTTTGTGTGAAGGAGAACAAGACAAAAACAATCGTGTTTGGTAAGTTCAATTTGATCGTTGAATACTGGGATGACGCTGGAGGTCTCTTTAGTATTTGCTAAAACTGCACAGACTTCACACATATGTAGACGAGTTTGTAATCACTATTTGTCGCTTTAGATCACGAACTTGTTCTCTAATCTTCAGCTTCTGTCTTCGACATCGCTGAAGGATCTGTTGTGTGAGTTTTATCTTCTTGAAGTATAACAGTTTCTGAACGAATTACAATACGCGTTCATCGATCACTGAACAGACTCAGTGATGATCGTTGAAACTGAATAACAGAAATATTATACTTTGATAGGTTAAAAAGAGATCATCATTAAATCAATGAGCGAGATGATCAACATTAAATGTTAATTATTGTATATTTTGTGTTAGAAATGAGTTGTCAATTGTTGGAAAAACTTTAAAACTTGTATTTAAATTAAGTAAACTTTATTTCTAAAACATGTTTTTATCTTTAAATTAGACTTTAAATGATTGGATAAGGTTGGTCTAATAAATCCAGTTTTCAGTATCGAATTAGTTAGATATTTGGATTTTGCTTGCTCCAATGAGCAATTTGTTCAACTAACAACCATAAATGAGGGGAAGGATTTCTTATAAGATGTCATTGTCAGAAATCTAAACTTCTTAAGTATAAAGGGAGAGAGGGAGTGAATTTAGACTTATTAAGAAATGGATTCATACTTTCTTATACTCACTCGTATGTACACAGTGATATAGCATCCAAAGTTCAACAACCACAACAGACAATAATGGACAAAAATTATGATAAGTTTGATGGTATTCAACAAATGCTGATGGACCAAAATGTTTCAGTACATCAAGTATGTGGGTTAAGCAAGATCCAAATTCACATGCACGATGTTTCTATGATATATTAGAAGTTATGGACAACTGTTGTGGGAGGGATGTTAGAGATTTTCGAAATTACATGCAGCCACAAGGTTTTTGAATTAGAAGGCAGATTTGTAGATCCCAGATCACGACAAATCAAGATTGAATCCATACTCAGAAGATGAATTAATGAAGAACATAGTGTAGAGAAGAAACAGGTCGGCCTGATTTATTATTGAAAGCAAAATTACAAAGCAACTCACTTTAATCAAATCTCATAATGAGATTCTAAACCCAAATCACCTATTTATAGGTGCTAGTACAAACATGTAACCCCAAAGCCCAATTACAAAGTAATGAATATTACAATACAATACAATGACTTTATAAAACTTTCAATATCTTAGGGTTAATCTAGACCCAACAATCTCCCCCTAAAGTTTTATAAAGGAGGCATCTTTTGAAGCATCAGATAATGTCCCCCTGATTTCTTAACTTTAGTGTTACCCGTCTATGAAGAACAATCAAGCTCCCCCTTGAATAAAGCTCTTATTTTTCAGTTTTGGCTTTTAAAGTAAGATTTCATGTGCATTCAACATTACTGATGTTAGTGAATGCCCAAAAACCAATCATATGATGATTGTAACTTTGAGTTTGTTTCATGAAATTGATAAATATAAAGGCATTGCCCATTTTATTATGTATATATTATATTCTGTGTTTTAATTATTCATAATAAATAACCTTAAAATAATGTATTCTAAATGTCCCTAGTTAAATATTATTTCGGGTTTAAGGTTGAAGTAATAT
>NC_037544.1:30752471-30753606 GCF_001531365.2 Cynara cardunculus var. scolymus | reverse complement strand
CTTTTTTCTATGTTGTATGAATTTTGTATTATTTATACGGTGGTGTTGCAAATCGATTTTATGTTTCAATGTGATTGAATATGTATAATGTGATTTTATGTTTCAATGTGATTGAATATGTATAATGTGATTTGTTTGGTGAATGGTTATAGCTCTTAGTCTTGAATGTATTATATTTGATAAATACGACTTGCACGTCGTGCCTTTCTCTTTATACTCTCTTTGTACATTCTCCTCTCATCCAATCCCCTCGAATGTAACTCGAGGTTTCTTTGATTGAAATGTAAATTATTTTGTATTAAAGAAAGCGAGTGATGGAGGCATTATGAGGTGATGAAGATAAGAAGACTTAGAGTCATAGAAGTTTATTTTATGTAATGATATTGATACTTGGCTCTATGAATATCGCATAAGGGGGCTATAACCATCTCACATTTTTTTTACGCTTTATATATTGTGATATATTATGCGTGGTTGTTTGTATGTGATACTTGTTACAATCTTTTAAAACAATATGTATAAGTAAAAGGAGTTTTACAAATCAAAATGAGTTTTGATAAATRTAAAAAGRAAAATGGTTTTATATAAGATATAAAATGGACCTTCGATCTCGAGTGATAAGGTCTTAGTACATCATGCAAGATTTCAACCGGTTTTGTCACAAAGGTCTAAACTGCCTAAGAAAGGAAGGTATTCAAGTGATCCTCGTGATCCACCTCCAATCTGGATTCYGGTTGAATTAAGCGATGAGGAAAGGATCTATCACAAAAGAAAGAATGGTATATTCAAACTAACTAAAATCCCTCGCCAAAATATTAWGTTTAAGATGCCTTCCAAACATGGCACTTATCAAGACTTTGATCATCGRGGGTGGGTCATGCTAAAGTTGAGTACTCTCTTTAATCTTAGTAAGATAAGGTAAGCATAAGATTCCTACAAGCCATTTTTGGGTCAGACTTAACCAAATTAAGCCTAATAGGATTAGGGATTTGGAGGCATGAGTTGGGAACATTGATATGATGAATTTAAATAAAAGTTATTTACTCAACTATCCAAGAGTTACATAGAGATGTAATTAGTAATGTTGTTGCTTACCTAAAACATTATTGGTTGATCGGTTAGCTAAAGCTAAATT
>NC_037544.1:30748695-30752371 GCF_001531365.2 Cynara cardunculus var. scolymus | reverse complement strand
GTTGGAGGTTTACATGTTAGAAACATCTTTATATCTCCTCCCCGATTATTGCTGCCTGCTGAAGGAGCTAGAGGATTAATTCCAACTCGCTCAGTTTCTATTCTAGCTGGCAGTCCCATAATAGATATTAGAGTTTCCCTCAGTTTTCCCATTTCTTCTGCTAAATCATTCCTTGTTATAAACTCTGATTGTTGCGTTTGTTCCTGTTGAGCATTCCCAGAGTGGGATTCCTCATGTACAGAATGTATTTCGGTTTGATCCCTTCCATGAGACTAACTTCTTCCTCTACCACGTCCCCTTGGTCTTCCCCGACCTCTATTTCTGGACATGCTAGTTGGTAGATTTTACGGATGTTTCTTCCCTTTCCTCAGATTCTGGACGAGCCACTCTTTCAGATCTTCTAGTTCGACTAGACATCTGCAAAGTTTAGTATTAATAATCACATTTTCACATTCCCAAATATAATGAAGTATTCAAGTTTAGATGTGTACCTGTAAATTCATAATTACAGTGGCCAGATGTAATTAAAATTTACCTTACACGTTGTTCTTTTAACTCATCATATTTATTTCCAATGGTGCTAACTATGTCCGGGACCCTTAACATACAATAAAACAGTTTAAGTCTAGGTATCATGCTGTTTAATACCTAAATCCCTTAAACTCAGGCTCTGATACGATTCTGTAACGCCCCAACCCACACATTGCATGTAACACATATTTCATACCAAAGAAATACATATTCATATACCATTCTGGTCCCTTAGTACAAGAATATACCATGACCAAATACAAGGTCCAAAAAAAATTCAAAATACATATCTTGCACTAATCAACAAAACTATTCATCAAAAGCAATTCCTCATCCAAAATGCATATAAGAAAAGCATTACATCTTTCCCTTTCCCTTACCTTCTACGCTTCCTGCAATACATATTTAAAATCATAAAAACGAGGGTTAGACTGAAAAGTCTAGTGAGATACCCTATTCATGTCATTGCAGGGTGAAGGATCACCAAAACCTTTATAAAAACAACTATTCATATATATATAATAAATATATGAATACACAAAAACATAATACCAGATCTTTTCCATTTATCAAGCAAARCATTYTGCTTATTAAAATTTCATAACTCTGAACCAATCAGGTTCCACATAATACCACTTTTTAAACCTTTTCTCATCAAACGAGGTTTAAACAAAGTTCAGACCAAACCTGTTCTTTTCTCCTCAATAACTTCCAGTCCATGATTTCTAATTAAGAACCTTGATCCTAAATCCTTAAATCACAAAGAAATAAAGATTCCAGACCTCGGTAGTCTTAAAGGATATAGAAAGAGTTATATAATACCACACACATACAAGTGCCACCCTTATATCAAATGTACATCTCTCCTTAATATGTCACCCTTATCCCATGGTACACCTCTCATTGATATGCCACCCTTATATCAAATTTACACCTCTYCTTGATATGCCACCCTTATTTCTTCATCAAAACATTTTATAAAAMTAATTCCAAATAGACCGCARCCATTGGAATTATTATCTGTCCATAAATCATTTATATCAAAACTTCAATTTATGATAAATTAACAACTTTTATCAAAACACAAGGTACATCACGAATYYGGTCAACAATCCGGTCAACACCTCGAACAAGCATTGTCCGATTTAAACACTTAGAAAATAATTTCTAACCTTGTCCGGATATCAAGTCCGGACAATATACCGCATAAGCTTTGGTCAGTTTAACACTTAGAAGCAAAATCATCTTTGTCCGGATACAAGTCCGGACAATACCCCGCCCAAGACTTGACAGGTTTAACTACACCGCTCAACACTTAAATATAATTTAACAGTCTTTGTCCAGATTCATGTCCGGACATCAATCCGCTCAGGACTTGACCGATTTAAACTAATCCGGACAATAAGTCGTTCAATGCTTGTCCGGTTTGAACTAATCCGAACAATAAGCTGTTCAAGGCTTGTCCGGTTTAAATACTTATCCGGTAACTCTTTGTCCGGATAAACATTTAAACAAAATATGCAAGGTTTCTTTCTAAAGAATAACAACATGAAACATGCAAATAAAACCAGTAGTAATTTTATGCAAAAAGATTTAGAAACCACTCACCTTAACAAGCTTTTGAAACCAAATATTTGCAATCAACTTGAAATCACCTCCTTTATGCAAATCCGGACAACTCTCTTTAAGTCTCTCTCAAATCTTCTCAAAATAGCAGGGAGAGTCAAATGAAGAGGCTAAGCCCCTTTTATACTTCCCAAATATGGAAGGTCGGCTAAACCGCCTTCCCTCCTCCTTTTCCACCTCATGCATATACCATCATGCACACATGCACACACATACATACATTCATACCTCATGCATGCATAATATATCTTATGCATATAATTATATATATATATATATATCATGTATTTCTATATATATATATATATATATTTAATTAATACACAACTTCTCATACCAACATGTATCAATAGTTTCAGGACTACCCAAGGGCAACCAACTGGTAGCTCTATCAAGGTCATTAATGTGACTAGGACCTTGATTACTTTGACATATTGAGCTGCCTAAAGGCTGCCTATTGTTAGCTCCAGAAGAGCTACCAAGTTCCCTACGGTCAATGTCTCCAAAACCAGACTGATCATTGCTAATGTTATTAATGGGTCTCCTAGTCTCATCATTGGGAGCCAAATCATCAAAATCATTAGTAGTTCTAGTCACAGTATCAAAAAAATTTAGATTGTTGAGACCATCAATATCAGCTTCATTATCTCTATTCATACTCATCTTGAAGGGAAATATCTAAACAAGAAAACTAAAGAAACTTACGAACACCTAAAATCATTATCTGCAATATGAAAGAAAACTAAAGAATATTTGAGAGTATTCTTTTTTAGAGAGAGAGAGCTAGATGAGAATTATTTAAAGGAAAAATGAATGAATGAAAGTGCAGGTGGAGACGAAAGACTCTATATATATTTTCTGTAATTGACACAACCAGCCCTTGAAGATATGAAGAATGTACTCCGCTACCCTTGTAACTTCCATATATGTGAGGCGCAGCCCTTTGAGTTATATCCAAAACATTCTTTGGTAATCTACAAGATCTACCCTGTTCTGTTAAACAAATAACAAACAAGGCCAACATTTCAAGTTAGTCAAGATTGTAAAAAATAACATCTTTCAACAATCTCTCAAGTGCATGTAGAAAATCTAAATGGACCCAAATTACGGTCGAAGCCAAAGACCTTTGCAAGAGAAGAAATAATATTTTATGTTATTATTCTTAGTTACTTTTGTAGATCATGTTTATATTTGGAGATAAAATCATTCAATTTCATGACTTTCGTTGTTTATTGTTTGGAGGGAGGGAGCTGATTTTTATCGAATGGGGAAAATAAGAAGGGTAGTTGTTAGATAAAAGGGACATCATTGCAATTTTGTGTGTATTTTAAAGGATGAACCATCAATAATGAGGTTTTTCTAAGTATCTGAATACCAATTTTTTTTTTTTTTTGTAATTTTTTTTATCAATATAATTATTAATAAACATTGAAGTAATTAAATTATTCATCTTCTTCTGTAACAATCAAATTTTGTTATTAATTATATATATATATATATATCATGTATTTCTATATAT
>NC_037544.1:30734068-30748555 GCF_001531365.2 Cynara cardunculus var. scolymus | reverse complement strand
AAATAAAATGAAGATAATTATTAATCAAGTCAGTATAATATATTTTAGTTTACATGTAAAAACCTCTTATTGCAATCAATATACAATAAATGAAATATTTATGATAATTGAATACAGTATATGTAAATAAACGTTATCACTAATTATTATGACATGATACTCTTTGTTTTTTTATATAAGGGGCCATTTACTTACTCGGGTAAGTAAACACCAAGTCACATTACCTTACATGATGAATATAATAAGGACCAAGAATCTTACCCGGTAAGAGTGACACAATGACCAAGAGTCTTACCCGGTAAGTGAGGGCGATGAATCTTACCATGATATGCTTTACCGGGTAAATTGTTGCATATGATACTGTTTTGGTGGGCTGAAATCTTACCCAATAAGTAAATGATAATGTTAAATTTTATTGGTAAGCGCTTATCGGATAAGTATTTGGTAAAATACCCCTAAATAACCATTCTCATTAATTATTATTTACATAAGATTCATAATATATTTTTTGATATTATTAGATGATTATTATCGGTTATTATTATTTACATAACACTCCCTATATATTATTTAAAAAACAATATATGTACTAAACAATTCATCATATGAGTTTCAATCATTTTCTTTAGCATATCATATATGTTGATTTTACATAAAATGATTAAAAAACATTCTGTAACAAGAAACCAAGCAATAAAAAATTAATCTTAGGCGAATCGAAAAAAACTCGAACAAGTCAAATGAAAATTTAAACAATTCAATCGGATTCGCCTATGACGGAAGTTGTCACAATACTAGCGACTACTGTTACTCTTTGTGCAATGTAGGTTGGGAGAAAAGGGGGGTTTGAGACAAAGCTACAAACGAGTACGTTACAAGAAGTGTAAGCATATTGTAAAAATGTCCCAATATTATGTAAAAAAATGGGTAATAATACCGCGTTTGTGTGGTGCATATAAATATTTTATAGAAATATGTGTAGGGTATAAATTGATAAATTCATGACTTAACGATTCCAATTATACTCCTTATTATTATAATCAATAGGCTCACACATTTCTTTTATCATTTTGAGTAAATTACAAAGTTTGATATAAGGAAAGATTGATATATAAAAATTATTATTTAAGTATATATATTTTAAAAAACAATAAAGGATGATGAGTTGATTTCATATAAAGTATAATATCTTTTTTTATTAGTTTAATATATGATATGTGATAATCGACCCATTTAACTTCAGTATTTTCTAAGGAATTTATCGCCACCGTACAACGTGCGGTGTCGAACACTAATTAATTATAATGATACAAGATTCATAATTTTCAAGAGTTATTAGTGTTTGATAGAGAATAAACTGAATCTAGCCATATGGCTTCTCAAATAGAGACTAAATCAGAATATTGTTTTCTGTTAGGACCTGGATCAAGCTGCCTATATTGATAAATTTGTTTATATGTTAACATATAAGTTGTTGTTCGATTGTTATACTGAATAAACCGTCTGAATGATGAAAATAACTATTTTACCCTTGGTTTTACATTGAATATTATAGATCAACCCCTAAGGCCTAGTCAAGAAAGGTCCATCAATAGGGGTGTATTTGAGCCGTGTCAAGTTGAATTATCTTGCTTCGCTTGGCTATTGAATAATCATGTAAGGTTAATTAGGCTCGACTCATAGCACCTGAAATGGCTTAAGAGTCTTAGTTTTGTTCTTGGAAGATCACGGTATGACCATAGAAGCATATAGGATCGACTTATTTAAGCTCGAATTATTTAGGCTTGCGTCCCACATTAGACTTAAGTTCGGCTCAAATAGTAAAAAAAATTGGTTCGACTCAATAAAGTACGGGTTCACCACGCTTTTTGACAAGCCGGTTTGTGTTTCCACAACCCAATACACAATTACAACGTTGAGGGAATTGCTAGAAAAATGAGAAACTACAATGGAACCCTATAGTTAACTATCGTCGATGGCCTAAATAACCATGACAACCACAACAACAAAATGAGCTTTTTAGGACGATAAACCTTCCTTAAGCATCATCATGATAAAGTACTTAACGGGATTTTAGAACAAACTTCTATACATTCTAAGCTATGACATTACAATAAATTATTAGGATAAAGTTAGATCACCTAACACTTTCTATCGACAAAATCAGATAATCCAATATGACATATCTAAGAAATCAATCGTCCTGTAGATATGTTGGACACTTTTGAAGAGTGTCCTATCAAGGTTAATAAGACCCTCTTAAAAGTGTCATATATACAAGACGATTGATTTCTTATGTCATATAAAATTGTCCAATTTGCTTCCATAGAACTTGTAATGTTAGTTCAATTTCATCCTAAAAGCTTATCGTAATGTCCTATTTATATATGATCAAATTGTTTGTCTTATAAATTCAAGTCCTATTAAGCACTATGTTAGGCCATCTTAGATGACTAAACCACCTAAAAGTTTGTTTATATTTTACTTAAACCTTACTATGTCCAACTATTTGACGAACTAGCTTGATCAAAAGTCGATCATACCATGCATTTGCTTATTTCTAACTCCGAAGGACTTCTGATGTCTCAATATATCCTAAATCTGACCAACTACCCCATTTTCCACAAATTTTCTAGTTAATCATCAATCAGACACTTAGTTAAACCATTTTGAGTTCATTTATAAACACATTTCTCAATTATCAATAGGTGATCATCAAATGAACAGAGATCAATGGAGCTAGACCTAGTAACAAGACCACGTTTTCAAAGCAGGTTCTTGATCATCTTATGTATATTGATCAATCTTTTTCCCCAAATTCACCTGATCAATTGAGTCGCATTTATTTGATTTTCTTAACATTTTCAATAGAGGGAAAAGACGGGAAATTTTTACGATCAAAGATCTCATCGGCTTCTTCCACATTCCCATAGAAGTAGCCGCAAAGAAAAATACAAGTTTATCCGACTGTAATCAAGAAAATTTGTCGTAAGCATGGACTATCATGATGGTCGTACAGAAAGGTTGGTACCATTCTAGATACCGTCATGGTTGATGAAATCGACAACATAGGGAACGGTTCAAGTGAGAACCCATATATTTGTAGGTGCATATAAAATATGTATTATGTTAATGAGTATATGTACGTATGCATGTACACATACACAATGCTCATAATCACTGAAAATATTAACAGTTCTCGTTTCAACCAACTTATATATATATATATATATATAATGAAATGAAACAATGTTTTTATGAATTTGTTGAACTTGCAGATAAACTCGATCTAGAGGAAGATATCAATGAGAGCGAAATTCTGGACTTGAGGTGATGCTTGAAGAAAGAAGTTGTGATCAATCTGAAATCGATACATTTGGACAAGAAATTGCAAATATTTATGCAAGATTCAATGTTTAATTGATAGGGGAAGTAGCATAGAATCTTTATATGTATATATACAAACGTTAAAATTAATGAATCAAACAACCAAATTTAGAATTGTTGGCGAACAAAGAAGCTCATTACTCACTCAATCTAACCAATTTTGGATGAACTCATCCACACGGTCCAACCATTTATGTTTTTATAATAAACTTTCCAGTAAAATTACAGATTTAGTCCTTGAGTTTTGTGATCTGTTACAGTTTTGGACAACCCAAACTTTAAAAAGAAATCAGCAATATTAAAGCCGGCTGCTACAGACCTAGGAGATATCAACATTCGAAACTATGGTCAAAACAAGCACCCTCAATATCATCTTCATCTCCAACACTAAAAATCCATTTTCTTGAACTATCCGTACACACACACACATATGCATATATATAATATACACACAATTACGTGAGGTTCAAACAAGTAATACAACTTCTTCCGCCATGAAAACCAGTGAAACGAGCTTATCGCAGACGTTAGTCTGTGTGAAACAAGTGAAACAAGGAGCAGTTGAAGAATGGGATGAGGAGATGCCGTTACCGGGAGACATCATCGAAGGAATTGCTGCATCAGATGGTTGTACTTTCGATAACGTTGAGGATAAGTTGTTTGTACCCACAAAAGGGAAGTCGGAGGTTAAGTCGTTACTGGGAAGAATTAATAAAAGAAACGCTGATGGTTTCGTTTGGTTGAAAGTTAGAAGGGGCGATCAAACCGTGAATCTGCGTGTTTGTATCGTGCAAGAAAAGCGTTTATTGCATCGAAAGTTTAGTTTTCGAGCCGTTTCTAATGATAAACATGTTGCCGTTTTGGACGATTTGGATTTTGATCAATGCACTGAACTTCAAGGTAGATTTTTCTCTTATCCATCAATACGAGCTCTTTGCGATGCCAAAATTGTCGTTGAAGATGCTCATTTTTGTCGTTAAATGTGATCTATTACTACGATAAAGTTGGCTTTTTAGGATTTGAAATAAGTCTATATGTCTTAATAGATTGTGTATTACAAATGTTTTTGAACGTCCTAAAAAGATTTTTAGAATATTTTTGTTGCAACGTGCATTCTGTTTTTTTAGTTTGCGTGCATCTCGACTGATCCAATATGAAGCTGAATATAACAGTCAAGAAATCCCATTGGCGACCTACGAGGGAGGAGCCGCCTAACCTTTATTTGTCAATTGAGTTGGCACTCATGGTTGTATTCCAATTCTTTTGGCCTCTTGAAAAATGGTTTCGGTCTTTCGGAATTTATGTGCAGAGAGGAGTCGAAGAGCGGTGAGCGTGGTGTCACGAGGGTTTAACCAAGAGGCGGTAAAGTACGATTGGCGGAGGAAGGTGGCTACTTATCTGCCGGATCATCAGTCTACAGTCGTTAATTCGATCCTTTTCAAGCCTCTTCCGAACGAGCACGATGTCCATGCCACGACCATAAGAACGATGGCATGGTTTTCAGCGGCGGTGTCTTCAGGAACGCCTATCGTGTTCGTTAATATTCAAACCGAACAAATCGTTCCCTTGGTATTTTTCTTGAAACCAGTTTAAATTTAATCAGATAAAAGTAGTTTTTCTTCCCTTGTGATTTTGTGACGATTAATTGATCTGTCAGGAAAAATGTAATTCTACGAAGATTCCAACACAGATTGTTCATGGGATAAGGTTATGGTTTTTGCCAGGAACAGCAGAAATCCCAATCCAAATGACACCTCAACCAACAGAAAACAGACTTGGCATAGACGTCAAAAGAACTGAGGAGGTAATCAGTAACATTTATGCCTCTTCATAGGGGTAGTTTCGTCATATCACTATTCATGCATGCAGTACGATCCATTAAAGTCGAATACGTGTCCAAATACGTACATAGACTGTTGTATAAAATTTTAAGTTTATTGGATAATTTCACGGTAAGTTGACATGACGTTTTAAAAAACAAAGCGTTCAATTAGTTTTTTATATGGCATTATTTGATAAAATATATAAAAAAAACACCAAATAAGATACTTTATTTCAAAAGTGTGTTAACAACTTATTAGGACTTTAAAAATGTCTTATCAACTTATTGCAACATTTTGGCATATGATATGCATAATTGTTCGGTTCCATAAACTTGAAAACCTATAAAACAAACAATTATGACATTTTAGAAACATTTGACGTCCTATAGATCTAATTTGTTGTAGTGACCTTTGTAAACAACCACTATAACCTTTGTTGGACAAATCTATGTACATCTCAACCAACCAGATACCCTTAGTTTTCAAGTGAGATACAAGGAATATGCTAAAATCATTCGTATGTTAAAATGCACCAGGGTTTCATGTGCCTTTACGCAGTGACCAAGGGTTCGGCTGCGGATCGTGCCGGTCTGGGACGATTGTTCGAAAATGCAACTGAAACGGGGCACCTAGTGGTGATATCGCGGTTAGAAGGCAAGACTGTGATGCCCACAATGGTTAGCTCAGATGGGTTATTACACTGTTGTGATCATGGTGATATAAGGGATGCTCTTGTTGGAGCTATGGATCAATTGGATACCATTCGTCTTCACATCATGTCTTGGCCTACGACCACTCTGAGTACGCAACCGGTTGGTGTTGCTTCCCTCAGACCTCCAATGTAATTTAGATATGTGGAACCTTATCAGAGTACCGCTCAAAAAACCTTCTGAAAGAAACAAGGTTTCAATAGATAGTATAGCTATGACGTTCTTTGATTTGATAATATAGTATGATATTCCTAGAGAAATCAGTAAGATTTGTAACATATGGATTTCCAGATTTAGAACTATAAGATAATCATCAACATCAAACTCTTTCAAAAAAAAAAAGTTCTTGAACAACATACAGCAAATAAGTCTTCCAAAATCACCAATGTTTCGACATAATTAATGTTAGCAACCTTGTATGATTTTGTAACCTTTTTTTATAACTATGGGTGTTCGAACCAACTTCCACAAACTTGACTAATCTTATGAGGTCTTAGAGAACAACTGAGAAAATACCAAATGGCGGGACTGAAATTATAATCTATGAGAAAAAGCTCTAAAGATGCAAGCCAAATATTATTACAAGGGTGCAGGTAAACGTAAAACCAGCTTGATATATATGTATATATATGTATATATATATATATATATATATGTGTGTGTATATATAGAGAGAGAGAGAGAGAAAAAAAATTCCAGGTCTACTGCTTATTATTACTTAAGTAATGAAAAACCAAAATATTAATTATATCTTGTTTAGTTGAACTTTACATATAACATTAGTTCATCAAATAAATGTGCATCTATCATCATCCAAAAGATAAACTTCAAAACTAATGGAAGAGAATTTGAAAAAAAGAAAAAAGAAAAAAAAAGAGATGAACAAACAATAAAAGAGAAGATAAATCGAAACATAATACAGTAGATGCCCTAATGAAAAATCAAATGTATCCATCATAACGAGGTCAAGTATATCATCAACAAACATAGAAGAAATAAGCAAAAGCATCGAACTTGGAGAAAATGATATCTTAACCCCTAATTGGAGAAAGCGAAATTTGCAAGCTTCAAACTTGGAGAAAAAGAAACCCTGATCCTCGATTGGTATCTGCAAACTTCAAACTTTTGAATTAGGGAGATCAAGGGTTAGGAGTATCTTTTTTTAGGCTGAATAGGGACGACACACCTTATCCATCTGTGTGAATAAGTAATGTACTATGCGAATACGCCGCAAGCAAACAACCCAAAAGAGGTGTGCGAATAAGTCAAATAGCCCATTAAGCTCTAAACAAGCGTCATAATAGAATAATTTTAGAACTTACGTATAAAAGATCCAAACCATAAAGTGTCCTATCTAAGAGCATTACAATAGGTGTATAGGGCGCTTTTAGACGTTTTAACAACTTTTTAGAATGATTTTAAAATATTGTATTAGTTATTTTATAAGACACTTGTATTTATATGACACCTTTTCAAATAGCTTCATATAAAATAGTTAATGTGACATTTTATTTTAAAAGCGTTTTAAAAACTTGTAGTATTGTCTTCAAAGTTATTAGCGTTTTAAATTTGGATTTTTTTCCTGACTCGTTTTCCTTGTATCACATTTATTGATCCACATGGAAACCGGAAAGAACCGCCAACAAATTGACATCTTCATTTATCTTTGATTTGTTGTGATCCAGATTGTTGGGCTGAATCTAATGAATTTGGGCTGGATGTTCATGAACGTTTATTGGGCCTTGGCTCTTTCGAATTCTAAAAGAAAATAATATTTAGTAATTTTAATTTCGTTTTTATGTTTTAATCCTGAAATTATGTATCAAAATTTATTTTGGATAGTTGTCTTGTCTGGAGTTAGTCGTCAAAAATGGTTGATAAAAGTAGCGATAGCAGTTCAAAAATGCAAACCATTTATGCCATTTTTGTTGGTGTTCTTCCTATCGTATCCCATTTGTTTAAGATTGATTAGATAGTTATATCCTCTAAATGATATCCGATATTACAACATCAAGTGGAAACGGATTTCGTCTTAGGATATTGCTTGATCTATCGGCATGTAATCTATTTTTTGGGAAAAATCTATCAATAGGTTAGCAGATAAAAGGATTTTGTTGAATTCATTGAATAGATTTTGTTTGCATATAAAGGATTTTATTAGAAGGGTACTCACGTAATGCAGCGAGATATATCTCGATTTCAATGTATTATTTATTTTTTTGGTCCCTGTCAATATTATAATACGAACTTATATGGTTTTGAGCAAATAATAATATTTTTCCTAATAAAATATAAATTTGAAGAAAATCATAAAAAGTAACATATATATATATATATATATATATATGTGGGCTTATTTAAGGGAGAACTGATTATTTTGTAGTAACTGTGAGATCCATTCTCAACCACATATCAACGGATAAATTTATAAATTAGTAATTTTAGTAATTTAAGTTAAAATTATAATTTGAGGGCATTTTAGGTATTTTTAAAAACTCCTCTCTCTTCTCTCCTCTCTCCTACCTTTGACCTCCGATCTCCAGTGAACATTATTCCGGTCGGTGCCAAGTAATCACAAAGTTACACAATGTGATGCCCATTGTGGTATCACTGTGATACCATTGTGATACCAACTCAAACCTTAAAAACAAAATCAAATCCATAATCTAAATTTAAGAGATACATACAGACCATCCGCGTTGGGATACCCAAAATACATACAAGATGCACTGTGATACCCTATGTATACATACAACATGCACTGTGATACCCTATGTATACATACAACNATGCACTGTGATACCCTATGTATACATACAACATGCACTGTGATACCCTATGTATACATACAACGTGCCGTGAGAAGATATTTACCGGAGATAGGAGTCACCATGAGACGAGATCTGCGTCCTCTACCCCTCAGCGTCGCCTTCTTTCTCATTGTTGCCCGTCTTCCTCATCGTCGATGTATTTCTCCCGTCGTTGTCTTCCTCGTCGCAAACTACCTCGTCGTTGTCATCTTATGTCTGTGAAGGCATGTTGTTTGGAAGCGAATCGGTCATTTAAGGTTTGGTAAAGAGAAGCGAATCAGTCATTGGGGGATAGCTGACGGGCTGTGATCGTTTCAGTTTCTGTGCGATGCAGATGGTGGTGGTGGTGGTGCGGCGTAATTGAAGGAAGGATCGGCGCAATCATCTCCGACGCCAGAGATTGGAGCTGAGGGCGGCGGGAGTGAGAGGGCAGCAACAGGGATCGATCGGCCTAGGGTTTTAGAATGATTTAATATGTTGTCAATTTTTTAAAATTATTAATACACCCCTTTTTCTTAATTAAGGTAATACAATTAATATAATAAAAATGATTGGCTGAGATTGGACCTCACAGTTACCACAAACTAATTAGTTCTCATTTGATTAGGCCTATATATATATATATATATATATATATATATATATAAGTTCTCATTTTTTGTGTAATTTTTCTTCAATTCAATTTTTTATTATAATTTAATTTAGGTTGAATGACGAAGTAATTTATTTTTTGTTTAATAATATAATTTTTATGAAGATAATAACTAAATATTTTGTTAGCACTCAATAATTATTCTAATTATATTTTAGATTTTATATAACTTTATCATGTATTTGATAATATTTATCTACAGTTAGTTATACGAATTTAAACATAGAGCTTAATAAATTGTCATTACGCACAATTTACTTGTAATCTTGAATTTTAAATAATATGCATCAATAATCAATACTTTGTGTATAAAAGATGGTTTTTAAGAGTTTTTGTCAAATGATTTATAATATAGTATATATATATATATATATATATATATATATAGGGACATTCAAATACAACCCCTCTAGATTATACAACTGATGCAACCCATCTATCCATCATCATTTTTTTTAATTAAGGGTAGTTACAACCGATCAACTGGTAACCGATGATGATCAAACTGACGCTCCTGATTTGGTTGTGGGGGTTATAGGAATGTAAAATGTTGTATAATAACCCACCTCTTTATGTATATGTATATATATGTATATATGGGTTGGTTTCTAATGAGAATAAAAGTTATGGTGAGAAGCGTAACTCATATTGAAACTAGCATTTGCTGCCGCAGAATAAACTAATTTAAAGTTGAGATAACATTGCTAGATAAGGCATGAGTTCTAATATAATAAGTGTTTCTTCGTAGGAACGTCCACGAATTTGATCAATTACTCTTCATGCTTCTATGAGCAAACATAGATATATGTTGACCTAAAGCATATACTTCTGTTATTCTCTTATTTAACATAAAGTATGTGTCCTACTAACCAATGATAAATGTCTATATCTATATCTATCTATCTATATATATATATATATATATATATATATATAGGGTTGGGTTTACGTGAGACCAATGGTTTTTCGTGAGACCGGTAAGACCAATTTATGTTCATTGATTAACTTGATAAGCTAATGATTTAATGGTCTAAAATTCACGGTGGCAATTTTGTAATTATTGAGAAGTCTCGTGGCGTTTATAAATGTTCAAATCTAACGATTGTAGATCTAATCCAAGGGTTGAGAATTGGTCTTACGGGTCTCACGATAAACCATTGGTCTCACATGATCCCAAGTCTATATATATATATATATATATATATATAATCAAATGAAAATTGTTTTGTTTGTGGTAACTGTGAAATCAAATCTCAACTACAAATCAACGATTAAATTAGAAAATTAATAATTTTGATAATGTAACTTCAAATATTAATTAAGGGCATTTTAGAGATTTTATAGATATTCTCTCTCATCTCTCCTCTTTCCTCTCTCCGACGAATCTTATTCCGATAAACCTAATGTGAACATAAGATACACGCTATGATATCTACAAACGCAATTCATTGTGATATCCAGATATGCATACAAGATGCACAATGTGATATCCTTTGTAAAGCAATGAAAATAACGAAAATGTACTATGATACATTTCATAAAACAAAGAAAATACATTGTGATACACGTGAAACATTGTAAACATTATCACTATGATACATTTTGATTCACAAACGTTTTTAAAGTACGATGTATATTAGGTAATTGATGTACTAGGTAACTAATTTTAATCAAATATTTCTTTCTAAAAAATTTAATTAAATATTTTGATTAGTTGTCAAAGATATAAGGGTTAAATACATGAAATAGCAACCTACTTTCATAAATTTTTTATTATAGCATTCTACTTTTGTTTTTCTTTATTACAAGAATGGACTTTCAAATTATTTTTTATTAAGACATCGCACTTTAAAAAATCTACCCATTATAGCAGTAGGTAACTTGTTACCTTTTAAACCGGTTAACCCCTTGACTTTTTTTGTTTGTGTGACTTTAATGAGGTGATGTGGATGACACATTATTTTGATGACTTAATTAAAATAAAAATAAAAACTTATTTTAAATTATTATTAGTGATTTTCATTTTTCATTGCTATAATTTAAAAAAATAATTTTTTTTTGACTTTTTCTTATTAAGTTGTATGCAAATTAAATATTCTAGAGTAAAATATTTCTTAAATAAATATGCTACATTATTTTCGAGATATATTTTGTTTGTAAAAAAATGTAACACTTCTTATTTTATGTTGTTAAAAAAAATACATATCTTTTAAAATTCTCTCTAAAATGTTAACAAAATAAATTGTGTTTTACAATTTTTTAATATTGTTATAATAAATACTTCAAAAAAACTAATTAATTTAATCTATTTGTACGTCAAGTAAAAGTTTTTGAACAAATATAATATATTCTTTAAAAGATAATATTTTTTTGGTAAAAAAAAACAATTCTTATTTTTTTTTTCAAAAATCACATCTTTTTTAAAAATATTAGCGAGATAAGTTGTCTTCTAGTAGTTTTATTAATATTAATATATTAATGAATAATTTAGAATTTTTTTAGTTCATTTAATATATTTATTAAATAACATGTAAAATATCTAAAATATTAAAATTAAAAGTACATTGTTTAATAAGAATTAGTAGATGTTATAATGAAATAATTTTGAAAGTACAATGTTGTAATAAGAAAGTCACATCATTGTAGTACATGTGGACAGCCTACGTGGACAATGAAGTGGCATGAAAACCTGGTATATTGGGTAAACTTAAATCAAAAGGTTACTCAATGCTATAATGAGTAAATTTTTCAAAATATTATGTTCTAATAAAAAATAGTTTTAAAATACATTGTTGTAATAAAAAAACTAAAAAATACAATGCTATAATAAAGAAAATACAATGCTATACATTGTTGTGCATTTTGGCAAAATATAATTATTATATTATCCTTTTAGCTAATTTAAGAAATATCTTTAAATATCTCAAACGAGTGGTTCACATTAGATCTCACAGTTACCACAAACTAGTCAGTCTCCCTTGAATGGGCCCCTATATATATATATATATATATCTAATCAAATGAGAACTAGATAGTTTGTGCTAACTGTGAGGTCTAATATGAGCCAATTATTTTAGATAATTAGTTTATTTACTAAAATAAAACAAAGGGTAAATAGTAAATTTTACAACTTATAAAACCCTAAATATTAAATCCTTTTGGAATTTGAAACTCCAAATAAATTTGGCCGGTCGTTTCTTCATCCTCCCTTCGTACCCACTTCTAAAAGCTCCACATGCTCCATCGATGTCAACAATTCTTGCCGTCGATCTCAACCTTTCTCGTCAACCGATCCCAACCATTCTCACCGCCGATCTCAACCACAACGATGCTGAATGGGGAGCCGCACGGATCTGGCTTCTGCCATAAACTCTGTCGCATCTCAACCAGTTCGATGGTTTCTTCCAATCGACAGAAACAACCTAGATCGACTTCGATTATTCATATCCGCACATATTTGGTTTCTATACACCCAGATCGGTTTCAGATTCTGGTTTTTGCACATATCTCGTTTTAGATCGGAGACGTAACCATATCTTACGCAAATATTGACGGAGATGTAACTTCAGAGATGTAAGGTTTCTGGATGTAACCTAGATATTGTCGGAGATGTAACGTTGGGTGTAATACAGTGGTATCACAGTTGTATTCATCAACTATATCTAGCATCATAGTGGTATCATAATGTATATCACAATATGTTTTTGTTATTATACGAAGTGTATTACAATGTATTTTTGTTGTTTTACGAAGTATAACACAATGTATCAGATAATATTACTTTACTAAGTGTATCATACTGTGTTTTTTCGTTATTTTATAAAGAATATCACAATGTACATCATATCTTTCATCGTTGTCACCATTCTTTAGGAAATTTTATGAGCTCTATGTCTACTCCTCTCCTATAAAGATAGGATTAATATATTGGGATTACATGTTTTAGGAGGTGAAGTCGAGTCTTACTCAAAGCCTAACCAATCTTACATGTGAAAATGAGTCTAATTTGGATATCAACAACCTTCACTAAATTTACTTCTTTTTCTTAATAATTATATTTCTATAATTTACTAAAATACGTGTTTTAAATTTTAAAAATTACAAGTATAAAATTTTAATCCTTTAACAAAACAAACAAATATATTATATAAAATTACATTACCATTCTATCTTATAAATAAACAAACACAACATATGTATTTCAAGAACAAATCTTTAAAATTAACAAATAATAACTAATAACTTATAATTAAAAATACATATAGACTTCGAATCAACAATTATACAATTATTGTATTTATCTCTAACGTATAACTCAGTTGACAAAAAGGTGGAGTGACTTTGTCCAAATACATAACATGTCATGGGTTCAATCAATCCTAGGGCCCCCGCTAGCCTCAACACTGAGTGAACCAAAATTCCCCCTCACATTGATTGACTTGGAGGCGAGTTCCGTGCGGGGCCCGTTGAGGTTATCAGTGATCAACCTTTTGCCCAAATATAATTATCGTTATTTGTGGCAGACCCAGTTTTGGTCAAGTGGATACACTTTTAAGGTGAATTAAAAGCTTGTAAAGTCGCATGATATGTTTTTTTAGCTTAATTTCACTATTTCGGGGAGTTTTAAGTGTTTTGGTTGATTACAATGGATCTTTTTTGGTCGATTTCAAGAGACTTTTTTCGATTTTTTTGGTTGATGTTCTTTGTATTTTTAAATATTTTATAACTCAAAGTTTAATATGTACACCTTTAATAACCAAAAAAGAATCTACTTACAAAAATTGGTTGTAGGTGACACTAACCATAATTTTTATAGTTCAATTTAAGTTTAAATATCATCAAGACATTTATGGAGATATATAAAAGAATCGAATCCACGACTCTGAAGGTATTTTTATATGTATTGAGATATGCATTTGTAAAAAAGGCTTGTTTGTTTTCCGTAATACAAGTATAATGACGGTTATTTGATAAGATTGTTTGATAAAAATAAATCAAACATACTCAAAATATATATATATATATATATATATATATATATATATATATATATATAGAGGTTGGTTCAAATAGAAACCAACCATATGGTGCAAACTAAGCTAACC
>NC_037544.1:30726008-30733073 GCF_001531365.2 Cynara cardunculus var. scolymus | reverse complement strand
ATATATATATATATATATATATATATATATATATATCAGCCCCTATATAGATATATATATATCAGTCTAAAGTTTGACGTGTTTCTTTTGTAGGAATTGGAATGTAAACTTTTAAAGAAATTGAAATTTGCATGTTTAGTCGACATAATGTAGCTTTGGAAGAATTAAATAATAAAAAATGACAAATCTACCCTTTATGCATTTTTCATATTTTCTTACTTAAATTACAAATACAATATAAGTACATTAATAGTGACGATGGTGGTGGTGGCGGCAAAGGTGAAGGATCGAGAGTTGGAATACGATGAGCAAGATTATGTTGGGATGTAAATGAGCCAGACCGAGTAGTAAGTTATTTGAGCTCGGCTAAAAAAAATAATACCAAATTCGAACTTGCTCAAGTTCGAATATGTTTTTGGATGTTCGAGGTTGATGCTTGTTTAACAAATTTGAGATATACATTATACCAAAAGTTTAAGCTTTATAAACTTTTTTTTGGGATCGAACTCGAGATCGATTAACTCGTTTATTAATTCGATCTTCACACTTTATATATTTTGGTTGTATAATTTGAAAACAAATGAACATGTTCGTCTCGAAAAAGTGTATGCTTGAATGGCTCGACTCGACTCACATAATTTAATTGAGCTTTAGAAAGAGTTGAGTTGAATATTTATGTTATGATGCTCGACTTATAAATTAATTGAGTTCTACTTTGTCTTTGAGATAGACATGAGCTTGAGAATTATTAAGATTGAGATCAAAAAGCTCAATAACAACTTGAATTATTAACACCCTTATGACTATATAGTAGGCTATGGGTTTTTTGTGGTTTAATTTCTCCTTCTTGAAAAAATAGATAGGAATGGATTTAAATTCCATCACATATGCAATAAAATGATTAAATCCATAATTAGTGAAATCTATGTAATTTGTTCAATTCCATATACAAACCAAACAACTAAATGGAATTTTATCAGTAAGATTGGCCATTTCATTTTTTTCAAATTCCATAAGAATCCTGGAACTAAACCTAGCTCATAGTCTTTTATGACTCAATGTGAAAATGGTCGAATCATATTGGGTTGAATGTCTTGCTAAATAAACATCCTTTTTTAGTCAAATTAAGATTCTTGGTCCTTATTATGCCTATTATTGTTGATCCTCTCTCTTTTCATGATGATCCTTTTATCTAACGAAAAGTACTTAGTTCTCTCTATTCAGTTTCAGCGATCATCACTGAGTCTGTTCAATGATCGCTGAACAAATATTGTAACTCTCAGGAGACAAGTATTCTTCAAGAAAACAAAAGTCATAGCACAATATCCTTCAGTGATATCGAAGATAAAGATAAGTAGTTCGTGACCTGATGTAGATTCAGCCAACCTGAGGATGCAAACACTTCAACCACGTTTGTACCCTCCACCTCAGAAGCTGAACCTTATTTTTCTCTATCTCTTATCTTTAAACCCTTTATCTCTCAACCCATCTTTCTTCTTTTGAAACCTTTGAGGGTGATGAAGGTGAAGATGAAACATGCAACCTCATTTCCAGGAAGTCGTAAAGACGACCTGTATGCTTAGAGGTTGAAGAAGACTGAGGATGGCTTAGCTCATAAGTCAACTTGACCAATCTAGAGTAAAAATTTCTCTTTCGTACATCTGGATGTAGCGAGTTCGACTTCCTCTCTGAAGCTAAGTGCAAGGAATCCTTGAAAGCTGAACAACAGTTGAAGCAACATCAACAGCAACTAAAAGACACCCCAAAGTTAGCCAAGACTTTAGCTGATCAAGCTCATGCAGAAGGGATGTTCACGCAAAATGATCCTTTCAGTGCTCAAGCCCTACTTTTGAAAGAAGCTGAATAGAAAAGACAAAGGTTGTTGAAGTTGAAGGATCATGATCTGAATTGATGCAAAAAAAGGATCGAAACAAGAACGACCCCTCACAAAATTTCAAATGTCACAATCAGTGGACGAATTAGAGATGATGGCCTTTTGGTTTCTATGGTCATCTTTCGGGAGAACAACGATGTTGTTATTGAGTATCCTTCTTTTCTCAGTCAGTATGGTTTCTATGAATGTATCGAGATTCGACAAACGATTCAAAGTCCAAATCTAAGCATAAGGATTACATTGAAGAAGTTCTAAATAAACTATTCAACAAAGTGTTGAAGATCGTGGAGGTTCCTCCTCTGCCACAGAAGTCCCCTCGAAGAAGAAACCTTTTTGCTCATGGAGAAAGTTCGTCCCATAGAAACGAACATGAAACAAAATTTTTAGTGGATGAGCTCTTCAAGAACAGGATGAAGCTAGACATCTCAATGTTGAATTTGTCACTGCCTGAAAAGGGACCCTTTATTCCCGATACAGTGCATGTGAAACCTGAATATGGACTTATGTTCATTGATTTAATACAGGTTTCAGCGAGTGTCTAAACTCCATCTTTGTCTGATAGATTACTTAGAGTATCTTCGAACTTGACTGAACGAAGATCTCTATAGAGAGATGATGGACCACAAGAGTCGAAAGGAAATGCTCAGAAGAAAGATTCAAGGAAAAGATGTCCCTGACTACATCAACTTTGGCAATCTAGATTAGAAAACCCTTCAATCTTGTAAAACATTGTATATCTTTTATCTTTTCTTTTAGTGTATAGCTTTTATGTATTAAACCTACCAAAACCAATTGTAATTATTTGTAATATTTTGTGTTGAATGATATTTTTACAAAATGATTGGTCCACTGGAAAAGATACCTGAAAAGAGTAAATGGGACATGTATTTACTATTTATTTCTTACATGCTCTTACACCTTTCTTGTCAGTGAATATGCTCTCAATATTACGTTATTTATGTCATGAAATTTATTCTTTCCTTGTATTTCTTTACAATTAAAGTAATTTTTCATAATAAACTCTATCACTGAAAAAGATCTCAAAACAGTAAAAAGGGACATGTATTTTACTAGTACCTTTTCCTTACTGTAACATCTAAGCATTTTTTTATGTTGCTTTGTCATCATCAAGTAGGGGGAGATTGTAGATCTTCTCAATGATATGATGATGATCTTTTTATCTAAAGTACTTAGTTCTCTTTATTCGGTTTTAACGATCATCACGAAGTCTGTTCAATGATCGCTGAACAAGTACTGTAAATCTCAAGAGACAAGTATTCTTTAAGAAAACAAAACTCACACCACAAGATCCTTCAGTGATATCGAAGATAAAGCTAAAAATAAAGACAAGCAATTCGTGATCTGATGCAAGTTCAGTGATAACAAGTCTACAAATGTGTGAAGTCTGCTCAAGATTCAGCATACACTGAAGAAACCTTATAGTTATTCCAGTGTCAGCGATCAAATGAATCTTGTTGATCAAAATTAGTTTTTGTCTTACCCTCCTACACACAAAGAACAAACCTATAGCTTTCAAAGTGAAGCACTCGTACAGAGTCACCCTATTGTCTCCAAACGTGCTTACCTACTTTGTGAAAGACCACTATTCATATACGGGCAAAATCCTGTATATCTGGAAACAAAGGACAAGCTCACCTCTAAAAGCTTGCCACCTGCCTTGTGCTGTCTGATTTATATTTAATGCAATGAGTATAAATAGTTGAGAAGTCCCTTCTTCTCTGCCAGTCTTCAAGATCTAAAAATACCCAAGAAGAGACACCCTCACAAGCACATATTTCTTAACTTTACGAAGTTATATTTACTTCAAGTGAAGAACAACAACTAAGCTCTTCCTTTAGCGAAGTTATTGCTTCTTCTATTAGCAAGTCTTTTCTTTCTTGTATCTTGTGTGTTCCTTAGATTGTTTTAAATAAGTTATGTATCTTATCTTATTCCGCAAACAGTCTGTAAATTCCGTATTGATCTTCTTTATCAATTAAGGATTTTAAAAAGTGAAAAATATTATGTTTGTATTCATCTCCCCTCCTACAAATTGTCACCTTTAAACTCTTGTAGATCCTTCTAAGACCAACAATTACATAGTAAGATGATAGGTCCGTGCAATGCTCATTAATAAGATAAATGCTTACCCGGTAAGCATCTGGTAAACAACTCATTAGAGTCTCATAGTTCCTTAATTAACATCAATCAGTCTCGATCTTTGATGGATCGAACTAGTTATAATCAGTCGTTTTGCCTTGAGACATTCGTTAATCTATAACACACCATGTTATATGTCTCAGAAGGATGAAAGAGACTTCCAATCATTGAATTGCAACACAATGTTGTATTTGTGAATAAATATACACTGCAATTTACAATTTTTTATGTTTGCCATCATCGAACATGTCTTTTGTTGTAAACAACAATTATATGATATTTTGTTCACAAACACATGAAATCACAAACTTCAATATTTTATTTTTTCATTTTTATGAGTAAAATAGTTATTTCATAATAAAATGACAAATACAATCGTTGAAATACTTGAGAATATTTCAACGACATTCACAAGAAGTATAATAATTTTCATTTTAAATCGTTTAAAAACAGTTTCTTTTGGTTGGATACGTAGATGAGGAACTTTAAGCCTTGCAATAGGATCCTTAGGCTTTTTATGCTCAAGAGTAATGGAGAGGCATTCATCAGACATAGGGTTCGGTGGAGTGAGGGTGCTTGGAGTTGGATTAGGGAGCCAAGAGGGAGGGTTTGAAGGGATTTAGAGGATTTGTTAGGGTTGGGGTCCTCGATTCACCCTAGTGGCCGTGAGGGTGAAGATTGAGTTCGGTTTTCATCAGAGGATGATGAGTTTTCTGTCAAAAGTCTTAAGGATTGATCAATATGAGGTCTCTTAGGTGTATATCATATCGGTGAATCTCTTTGGCGTGGAGTAGTTCCTATGAAAGTTAAAATCTTCATTTGGAGGTTTAGTAGTGGAAGAGTGTTGGTTCATGATTATCTGGCTAAATTGGGTATTGATAAGCATTATTATGTTTTGTGTCCTCGATGCGCACATGAGATTGAGTCGCTTGAACATTGTTTTTTTTTTTTTGTTACCCTTCGAGTTTGTAGGTTTGGATGTTGCTGCTCTCGATGCTATAGTACATATATTGATTGTTTCTTCTTGTTTTGGTGTTGGTTTTTTGGGTTGCAAGAGCATCATTCTATGTCCTAAGACTATCTTTAGTCACAGTCTCAACCAATCTGATCGTGAATAAGACAAGATTTAAGAAAAATAAAAAGAAATGTGCAATCTCATCCAAACTTGATCACCACACAAATCGAGATTGTCAATTTTCCATCATATTTCATCTGTCACATGGTACATTACTATTGGTCAATGTTATATTTTTTTATTTTATTAAATGTATCTGATAAACAGTGACTTTAACAAAAAGATTAAGAATAATAAATATACCAAAATTCATGGTTTACATTGCCCTACAAAGAGAGCCCGATATTGATATATTTTCATCATACCAATTTTTCTCTTCATTTCAATCCTCTCGTTATGGGCAAACATTCGGTCATGATAATTAACTAGGATTATTTATGTATTTCAGATATGTAATTTCGTATTTATTTTTGTGTCTTGTTTTATTTAATTTCAATTATATGGCAAGTTTTTTATAATTATGATTACATTTTAAAATATGTAATGATTTGTTTATTCTATTCTTATGCTTAAAATTAAAAACTAAAAAAATTAATAATTATATATAAAAAAATTAAATATGTAACTTTTACAAAATAATATTTTAGACTGGATTGAAAGGGATTGTGGTTAAATAATAAAAGAAGTAAAATCGGATTGAAGTTGAAGATTGTATAAGTGGATGAGAAAGAAATTAATACTTTAATTGAGATTGAGTTATAAATGATCGCAAATAAACATGTTCTAACATTTGTGGAGGTTGCCGTCCATGATTTTGCTTATAACCACTGGTTTTTTGTAGCAAAAATTGGTTGTGTTTGCGGGCTCAAGTTATTCAAATAATATTTTAGATAGGTCTTATCAAAATACTGATGATAGTTTCTTACTTGATTTTACGTTGAATAGTCTTGTGACGATATTATAATCATGTTTTATTTTGACTTTCAATTAGAGTAAGATTTTAATTTAGTACGGATTAGTTTTGCACATCTTGCATAAACATTTGGTTGCTTCTTTCTGATCATTTGTTTTTTTTTTGTTGTTAATGGTCTTTCCAAAAAAATTATCATTTATCCAAAAACTTTATTTTGTTTTATTTAAGGTTATTAAAAAACCGATCAATATCTTCTAGTAATTATAATATATATATATATATATATATATCTATACTATATTATAAAACATTTGGCTAAAACTCTTAAAAACTTTTAAAACTCTTAAAAACTTTTAAACTCGTTCATCTCTATCCGATTTCATCCCATATCTGAATTCATGTAATTAAGGGGGTGTTTGGGATTGCTTATTTTATCTGCTTATTGACTTATTTCAGTCTGGCACCGGTGATAAGCTAATACCTAGTGTTTGGATAAGAAAAAAGAAAACTGCTTATMCCGGTGCCAAACCGGTAATAAGCAGTTTTTGATAAGTTAATCCGTCATGACTTATAAAAAACTGCTTATTACCAGTTTACCATTTTAACCCTATTACYCTTTATACCTATCTTTTTTCCTCCAGATAACATCGATCTCAATCTTCTCCCTTCTCCATATAACAACATCAATCTTCTCTCTGTCCTTTTTGGTCACTTTACAGATATAAGCAAAATTTGTCAAACACTAAAAAACAACTTATCAGCTTATTGCAGTTTGATACCACTGTAAGTTAATCCAAACACTTTTTACAAAACTCCAGTTTGATACCACATAAGTTAATAAGCAATTTTACAAAAAAACATAAGTTGTTTTAAATAAGCAATCCCAAACACCCCCTAACTGCAGATAAACACAATCAAATATAACATAAACATCTCATTTTAAATATAAAAAAAAACTAAAATATAATTAGGATAATCATTGAGTTCTAATAGAATACTTAATTATTATCTTTATAAAATGTTATATTATTAAACCAAAAATAAATTATTTCATTATTAAACTTAAATTAAATTATAAAAAAA
>NC_037544.1:30722551-30724693 GCF_001531365.2 Cynara cardunculus var. scolymus | reverse complement strand
TCTCATTTTAAAATATAAAAAATCTAAAATATAATTAGAATAATTATCGAGTTCCAACAAAATAAATAATTATTATCTTTATAAAAAAATTATATTATTAAACCAAATATAACTTCGTTATTGTACATAAATTAAATTATAAAAAAAATGAATAAAAAAATTACACAAAAAAATGAGGAATTTTAAAATCACACAAAGCCATATTATAACATCGACTGAGATAAAAAATAAAATAAAATATTAAAATCACGATATATTTCGCTGCATTACGCGAGTACGCTTCTAATATATATATATATATATATATATATATATATATATATATATATATATATATATATATGAAAGAAAGTATAGATGACATTAAAACGAGGTGCTATAATATGGGCATTTTTTCGACAGAATCAAGGGAGAAACACATGGCACCCACAATATGTGTTTTATAGCCCACTGGCTTTCACCCACGGTTATCATTCAACTTGCCTTGCCGTTATTATATTTTCCTTTTCAGTCCTCCAACATTTCTCTAATTACAAATATTCCTTTCTAACGTTAACCAAGACTTGACTGTTTTTTTAGTTATTTCATCTTCTTTAAAGAAAACTGTTGAACCAAGTCAAATCTAACTCTTTTTAACCGTTTAGGTGGTAGTCTGGTTGTTTGGTACAATCTGAAAAATATCCAAATCCTTCGAGATATATATATATATATATATATTTTTTTTTGGCAGTTTGGATTTTTAGACCGTCAAAACACAGATCCATTAATTGTATTTAATTTTCAAGTCGTTTGTACGCCTCCAATTAAAAAAAATTCATCTAAAATATCAAGTTTTTAGTTTTTACTTCTCAATTTTTTGCATTTCTTAAATCAACAAAATTATGTAATCTGTCAAATATCAAAATCCAAAATTCCAAGTTGTTCTTCGAGTTGTTCAATGTTTCTCTAAAATTTCAACTATTGTTGGTGGACTTTCTTTAACTTTTTTATTTCTTTTATTTAAGTATATATTTTTTTCAATAATATTCTATGTCTAGAGATTTCATTTTTGCAAATAGATGTCATATTTTTTAGTTTAAAGTTCGTAATAGACCCAAACAACTTAAACCCATCAGATTATACCATCTTTTTGTGGTTCACTTTAACTGGTTTACTCATTTGCTGTCAAACCGTTTAATATAAATATCTTAATATTTATATTTATTTAAAAATAAAAATATTATCGTTTTCTCAAAACCACATAAAACTGTATTATAACATCAGCTGAGACAAAAAAAAAACGAAACATTAAAATCGAGATTTATCTCACTACATTATGCAAGTACTCTTCTACTATATATGTATGTGTGTGTATATATATATATATATATGTAGAATAATTTATTATTTAATATTTTAGATTTTGTGTTTTGGACTTTGAGTTTGATCCAATAGGATAATTGACAATACTAATAAATTAGTTGGGCACGTCATAATTCACTCTTTTAATTTAGTTTGAAATTTATTTATTTTACTTCTTAGACTATTTTTAATCGTGCAATATGAATTTAAGAATTGGATATATTGAAACTCTTTATTTTTTTGGATTACGGTCACTTTATCGTCAATTTTATAATGTATTTTAAAACTTATAATTATTGGATTGTAGGCATAAAGAGCGATATGTACAAACTGCATAAACCACACCCCACCACATTTTGCAATGCAGTGCAATTTGAAGTTTATGCGTCCTCAGGTAACAATTTATTGCGTGTGTGTATATATATATATATATATATATATATATATATATATATATATATATATATATATATATAAGAGTGATCAAATAAAAACCGTCCTCATTTGTGTAAACCATACAAACCACTTTCATCCGTCGATTTCATTGTTTAATCTTATGAAATTGTTTAATCTTGTGAAATTGTTTCATATAATACTTTTTTTGATCAAGTTATTTCATATATGGTTGTGAAATTGTTTCATATAATACTTAATGAAACTGTTTCATGTATTTCTCTAAAATTAATGAAAYTRTTTCATGTATTTCTCTAAAAATTAAAATAATGAAGATGATAATATCTATGATTAACACCCTCCACAATAAAAATGATTAATCAACCTCTCATAATTACAAAAAAAATG